>NC_026007.2:18917752-19030100 GCF_000442705.2 Elaeis guineensis | reverse complement strand
TGGGAATTAGATCCCAAAGCCAATCGTCAGCCTGTTGACGGTTGTGCTCATTTTGTATATGTACATGAATTATGAATTAATAAAATTATTTTGGTATTTTTCATCATAAAATATTTTATCTTCTAATGAACTCCTATGTTGTGGTGAAGTCCTTAGGACTATTTTAGACTCGACAAAGGAGAATTTGTCGTTTAGTCCTTAAATCTGTTCGCGACCAAATGATACGTTGTTACCAAGGACGACAACATTTATCAAGCATAGGTCGTTGTATGCCATATAGGTTGGTTGTCCTCTTAACCAATGAGTGTGGAGACACTGGTATGGCATATAGGTGAGATGTAAGGGTATATCTGCACTGAACGTGACCAACTCTAGAGCTATTTCTGCTGTCAAGATTTGCTCCGATGAAATATGGATATAAATGTCCCTCCGATCTGAGACCACCACGATGACTTGCAAGCAACTCACTGTACTTAGGCACTGGACTATCTGAATTTCTAATTTAGTGATGGAAGGTTGCTGGGTATAGTCAAGTACTTGACTTGTCGGTGCGTGTGTCAAGATGGGATTGATCACTCCAGTTTAGGAGCTGTGTACAGTCGTGTTTCAATTTAGCAAAACCTTGGCCAGGGTAATCCTTGTGAGGAGTCACAGGACTGTTTGAGTTGAGCATGATTCGGATGATCTGATCAGGGTTGACAGTTTAACCCTAAGTCATCCTAAACACAGGGATCAAAAGGATGAATTATACAGTAACCATATTCATGTAGGTTCTAAGTTTAACCCTAAGTCATCCAAAGTATGATTGTGACTCTT
Organism: Elaeis guineensis; assembly: GCF_000442705.2. Lineage (NCBI taxonomy): Eukaryota > Viridiplantae > Streptophyta > Magnoliopsida > Arecales > Arecaceae > Elaeis > Elaeis guineensis. Next base: position 19,029,284 of record NC_026007.2, on the reverse strand, counting down.
CGACCTATCCGAACGTCGGGTACCATTGCTAGATGGTCACTTCGATTAGTACAGAAATTGGTTCCTGTGCTACCGGCTTAGGTTCGAACTTGCGGGGTCACACACATTAGAGGTTCCTATCTAATCTGATGGCTGGTGTAGAATCCTACATGTTTGGGACTCAGTGATCGAGAATCAAGATTCTCTAATCATGAGTTTCACACATTATGGGTACCGGGGTCAAGAGTCCCACTGGTTGAGACTTTTCGATCAGGGTTACATATCGATGCATTCTGATGCCCGATTGCCCATCGAATTTGGACTCAGTATTTATGAGAGATTTAATTAGTGATTTGATCATTAATTAACTCAATTTGATTGAGTAATTATTTTTGGATCAAGTCCAATTGAATTAGATTCAGTTGGGTTTGACCCGATTAAGTTAAGAGTTGACCTAATCGTCGAGATGGTTTGGTCCCTGATTTGATCAGGGGTTGGGCTTAATCAATTCCTGATTTGATTAAGATTTTATTGAGCCTAATTAAGCCTAATTTAGTTGAGTTTAAATTAGTCTAATTGGACCTAACTTATTTGGTTCAATTAGGTTGGTTTAAATAATTAAACCACCTTGACCCAATCTCCATGCGCCACCTCACTTCCATTGCACCCATTTGAATTCATGAGAAGGAACTTCTCATGAAGTTTTTTCTCACACCAAGCCCTCTCCATGCTCCACTTTAATGTGCCATTTGAATGGATAAGGATGATTGGTTGGCCATTCAAATTCAAAATAAAGTTTGAATTTGAATGGGTAATCAATCTTTGCACCTTATCCCTTTTTTTACGCCTCATTTATTACATGAGAAAAGGTTTCTCATGAAATCACTCCATGCACAATTTAAGCCACGTCTTATGCCTTTAGTGGATAAGGGATGAGTTGGTGTCCATTTGAATTCAAAATTTGATTTGAATTCAAATGTGCAATTACTCATCTTTATCTTTTCTTTTGTATAAGACGTTTGACGTTATTATAAAAGGAGGAGAAGAGTGGGGTGTGCAAGAAGAATATTTTTGGAGAAAAATTTTGGGGCATGAGAAGTCTTGTGCGTGAGAAGAAAGTTCATATCCTTCCAAGAGAAAAAGAAATAAAAGAAAGAAAAGTGGGTGCAAGGTTTCTGGTGAATTCCCTAGAGTTTTAACCTGGGGTTCGGGAAGTGAGAAAGTGAGCTACGAGTGTTGTGAGCCCACAAAATCTTAGAAAGATCTTCAACATCATCTCAAGCATGTCTGTTGATGATCTGGAGTATCCAAAAAATCGACAGACATCGATCGAAGGAGTTCGATCAGCATCTGCCGTCAAAAGGGCTCTACAACGAGCTAGCACTCGTGAGGAGTCGATCAGATCGAAAGCTTCATGTGGACGATCCACAGAGGCCAGACATACTGTGTGGCTGTATCACAATGATCAGACTCTTCCGACAGTGATCAGATTGTGGCGATCTACTATCCGCACAAAGGTATTGTGTTCTAAATACATTACAGTAAAGTGTTTACTGTTCGAATTTAAATTTTAAATTTAAATGCATGCATGCTATATATCATATTTAGATCCTAGTGTAGAATATATTTATATTAATTAATTAGATTAATTAATATTTTTTTACTGTAAAATCATAATTTTGAAAAAGTTTTAAAATTACCATTTTACCCCTGCACTGAATTTTCCCACAAGTGGTATCAGAGTGGGCTTTTAGATATAATATATATATTTGCATGCGTAGATTAAGTTGTAATCTAAAAGTTTAAATTTGAAATTTGAAATTCAAAATTTAAAATTTGAATTTTGAAAGTTGTTCGAAATTCAAAATTCAAAAATTTGAAATTCAAAATTTGAATTTTGAATTTTGAAATTTGAAATTCAAAATTCAAAATTCAAAAATTTGAAATTCAAAATTTGAAATTTGAATTATGAAATTTGGTTGAAATTTCAAATTGAAAATTCAAAATTTAAAATTCAAAATTTGAAATTCAAAATTTTGAAATTTGAAATTTGAAATTTGTTTGAAATTTGAAATTTAAAATTTGAAATTTGAAATTTGAAATTTAAAATTTAAATTTTGAAATTGATATATTTAGATATACTTGATCCAAGTAGCAAGTAATCGAATTGGGTTAGTTGCCATGGCTGTCCGGTCATAGGAGAAAAGTAGGGTTTAAAGGCCCTCTCCTCCCATTCGATGGGGTCTCTTATGGCGGTAGGGGTGCCGCTGTAATTATATCTCATGCAGATGAAGCAGCGAAAGGAATTAATTGTAAAGGTTCAATTGTGAAATTTATCATGAATGTGTTAGATTAGATCTAAAGGAATATTCATGATTTATTTTGATTGAGTTATTTTCTATTATGTAATTAGCAATAGGATTGCTATTTATGAAATGTGCTGATCTATTTATGAAATGAGTCAACATATTTGGTGAACAGAAAATAAAACCTTTCAAATTTGAAAATTATTTTCGAAAAATCAAACCCTGACCCATCAGCCCAAATACTTAATTAAAAGAATTAAGTGTTATCTAGTAGGTCTAGAATTGTGAATTAAGACCTAAGACAATTGCATAAACTTGTGGGTCAATGGGTTAGATGGATTAGGTCCATAATTAGGTTAGACCTAAGGTTAGCTTAAAGAAATGGACTAAATTAGAGTAATTGGTCAAATCTAATCAAAAGTTGAATTAGATTAGGTCAAGGATACTCTAGACTCAACTTCAATAGTTGTAGTTGAATGGGTCCATGTCTTTAACTAGACCAAGATGGACTTAATTCATGGCTATGCGATGGAACCCTATTTACTAAGTTGATCAAATTAAAACTAATGAACCGGTTGGTGTCTAAGGTAAGTTTGGCAGTTTGACCAGTGGTTTTTAAGCGGGAGCTACTCACAGTGATTCGATCTCTGACGAGTTAATGGTATATCCCCACCACTGATCTCACTTACCTGGCCAACCTGGTGAATTAGGTTTTGATTAGATCACTTTATGATTAGGGCTCACCCATGTCATTAGGTAAATTAGTTTGACTGATTTAGGTGCTCCTAATGCTGGCTTAATTAAATCTTTTTTAATCTGACTTGGTGAAGTCAGTGGGAGGATTGAAATTGGCTAGTAATTTATCTTCTCATCTATTCTTTAATAAAATCCTCAAAAAATATTAGGTCCTAAAAATGATTAAGTTATATTGATAACTAAGTCATAGCCTCCCATTAAGTGAGTGATAATGAGTCCATTAGTTTAATAATCATTGGAGGCCCAAAGGCCTGGTGCTTATTGACCAATGAAATTATCATTCATAATATGATAATTTGGTTTGAGTCTTTCTGATGGTGGTCAGGTTGGCCGGCCAAAGTCGGGTCTGATCATTTATTGGTCTGATGAACCAAATCAAATCATGTTAATGGTTGGACCTAACCAAATCTTTTCAGTGGAGGCCAAAGCCTACTGATTAGGTTCTGGGGCAAAATCAATTACTAGAAGTTGTTTAGAGAAACAACTGGTTATGAACCTACCCATAGATGCACATGGGTTGACCAACCAAAGTTGGGCTCGTGTGTAGTCTGTGTGGATTCTAGTACCCACTAAGAAATTAAAGTAATTCTTCGAATTGGAGGTTGAGGCTACCAGTTCGTAAAAATACTGGGAGAAACTTTAGACTAAAGTCCAAGTCTTTAGTATTTATAATTTATGTACTAATAGAGGTCTGGTTTTCCTTAATGCAGCTATGGCCACTATCCTGTCCCTCCGGTCATTATTAGATAATGACAAGCTCATGGGACCTAATTTCGATAGCTGGTATCAAAAATTAAAAATCATCCTTGAGCATGAGTGGATCCTTTATGTAGTAACGGATCCGGCACCTGAGGAGCTAGCTCTGAACGTTAGAGGGAGGGTCCAAGACACTTATCAGAAGTGGTTCAACGACCGCACCACTGTTCGGTGCATTATGCTGGCGGTAATGAATGATGAGTTCAGCCGCAGGTTCGAGAATGCCCAACCACAGGAGATGCTTCAAATATTGAATGACTCCTTTGGCACGTCTGACGATGTTGAAAGGCACAAAACTAGTTGTGCCATTTTCAATGCTCGGATGAGGGATGGAGCCTCAGTCACTGATCATGTACTGTACATGATCGAAATGATTGAGCACCTAAGTAAACTGGACTTTCCCCTGCACGAGCAGCTCGGTAAGGATGCGATCCTTAATTCATTGCCCAAGTCCTTCTTCCCCTTCCTTACTTATTTTTGGATGACAAAGCCTGCAGTGAATTACCACGGCTTGTTGGGGTTGCTGCAGAATTTTGAGAAGGATCACCAACTCCATAAGGAGTCGGTGAATGTTGTGGGAGGGTCTTCTTCTGGTCGTCGACCCTTTAAGAAAGGGAAGATGAAGAACAAGAAGAAGAAGAATAAGAAGGTGCAGCTGCATGCTGGGACGTCTGCACAGGGTCAGACCAAGAAGCGCAAGCCTGACCAGAGCCAGGCAGAGTGCTTCTTTTGAAAGAAGCAGGGGCACTGGAAGAGGAACTGTCCTCTATACATTGCCTCCCTGGACCCGAACAGGCCGAAGAAGAAGCAAGGTACTTATATGATAACACCTTGCAACTTTTTTATTTGTGATACTACTGCCTGGGTATTGGATACCGAAAGCCCTTATCATATTTACAATTTGATGCAGGGTCTGCAGGTCAGTAGGAGATTTGATGAAGACGAGAGATTCCTGAACGTTGGAGATGGAAGCAAAGTTTCAGTTCTAGCATTAGGAATCATGAACCTTGTAATCAATTCTCGAAACATAATTCTGAGTGAATGTCACTATTGTCCAAGCTTTTTATTAAATATTATTTCTGTAGGCCTTTTGGCCATGAATGGTTATCAATTTTTAATAAAAGAAAATATTTGCAATATCATTTTGAATGGTGTTACAATATTTGTTGGATAACTTAATAATGAAATTTACTTTCTATCACAACCTGTTAATGTGGTTCAAACCTCCGGTAAACGTCTTAGAATAGATAATGTGTCAGAAGTCTACCTTTGGCACTATAGGCTAGGTCATATCAATAAGAACAGGATAAACAGATTGGCTCAAGAAGGAATTCTTGAAGTAGGTGATTGTGAATCATTTCCAACCGTGAGTCCTGTCTTCTTGGTAAAATGACCAAATCACCTTTTACTGAAAAGGTGAGCGAGCCAGTGAACTCTTAGGTTTGGTACATTCTGATGTATGTGGACCCATGAGCTCAAGTGCAAGAGATAGATATTTCTACTTCATAACCTTCACAGACGACCTATCGAGGTATGGGTATGTCTATTTAATGAAGCATAAATCGGAGTCGTTTGAAATGTTCAAACTATTCCGAAATGAGGTAGAAAAATAAACTGAAAAGTGTATTAAAACTCTTCGATCTGATCGCGGAGGTGAATATCTTTTCAATGATTTTCTGACATATCTTGGGAAGAATAGGATTCTCTCTCAGTGGACTCCTCCTAGAATACCACAACATAATGGTGTATCTGAAAGAAGGAATCAGACCTTGTTGGACATGGTTCGATCCATGATGAGATTTGCTGGTCTGTCGATCTTCCTTTGGGGATATGCGCTCGAATCAGCTTGTTACCTTCTAAATAGGGTTCCGAGTAAGTCTGTAACCAAAACACCATATGAGATATGGATAAGACGTAAGTCAGTACTCTCGCACCTTAGGGTTTGGGGGTGTCTGGCTTATGTTAAACGTTTAATTACGGACAAGCTTGGACCTAGGTTTGACAAGTGTAATTTTATAGGGTACCCAAAAGAGACCAAAGGGTATTACTTCTACCTAGCTGATGAGCAAAAAATGTTTGTCAGCCTTAAGGCAATCTTTTTGGAAAAGAAGTTCCTTGGTGAAGGGACTATTGCCTCTAAGATCGAACTTGACAAAGTTCGACAGGTGAAAAAACTGACACAAGTTGCTGAACCTGAACTGAATTTGATTAGATCAGATTCGGAGCCCATTGTTCAAGCACCCTTAAGGCGATCTGGTAGAGTACCACGTCAACCGGACAGATACTATGGTTTCTTGATCCGGGATGATGATCCTATCGAACTTGATGAAAATGATGAGGATTCGATCATCTACATGGATGCAATGCAGAGACCCGACTCTGAGAAATGGCTAGAAGCCATGAAATCCGAAATGGAGTCCATGAAGATCAACGATGTGTGGACATTGGTTGACCCACCCGAAGGAGTAAAACCCATAGGGTGTAAGTGGCTCTTCAAGAGGAAGAGAGGCGCAGACGGAAAGGTGAAAACCTATAAAGCCCGTCTGGTTGCCAAGGGATATCGTCAACGTTATGGTATAGACTATGACGAGATATTTTCTCCTGTGGCAATGCTCAAATCCATTCGGATTATGCTTACGATAGCTGTCCATCTGGACTATAAAATCTGGCAGATGGATGTGAAGACAGCTTTTCTAAATGGAGAGCTGGATGAAGAGGTGTATATGATACAACCTGAAAAATTCACATCCACAGATGAGTCTAAGGTGTGCAGGCTACAAAGATCCATTTATGGACTTAAGAAAGCATCACGGAGTTGGAATATACGTTTTGATAAGACGATCAAGACGTATGGCTTCGTTAAGAATGGAGAAGAGCCATGCATTTATAAGTGGGCTAATGGTCCAGTAGTAGTATTTCTTGTATTGTATGTGGATGACATTCTCTTAATCGAAAATAATGTCCCTGCATTACAGAGAATAAAGATTTGGCTGTCGTCACAGTTCTCCATGAAGGATCTGGGAGAAGCTTCCTATATCTTAGGGATGAGGATCTATAGGGATAGATCTAAAAGGTTGCTTGGTTTATCTCAGTCCACATACATTGATACTATGCTGAAGAGGTTCTGCATGAAGAATTTCAAGAAAGGCTATCTTCCGATAGGCCATGAAATTTCTCTCTCGAAGAGGGATTGTCCGACAACACCTCAAGAGAGAGAGCATATGGGTAGGATTTCATATGCTTCGACAGTGGGATCTATTATGTACGCCATGACATGTACACGACTAGATGTGGCATACTCACTAGGGGTAGTGAGTAGATACCAATCTGATCTAGGAGAGAATCACTGGAAGGTTGTTAAAACCATCCTGAAGTATTTAAGAAATACTAAGGACCAGTGGCTTGTTTATGGTGAATCGGACTTGAGACTTATAGGGTTTACAGACTCGTTCCAGTCTGATCACGATGACAGTAAAAGTGTGTCGAGATTTATTTTTACCCTTAATGGTGGGGCTATCTGCTGGAAGAGTTTCAAGCAACACACTGTGGCTGATTCAGTTTGCGAGGTGGAGTATGTTGCTGCATCAGATGCTGTCAAAGAAGCGGTGTGGCTGAGAAAGTTTATCACCGAGCTCGGAGTAGCACCCTCCCTTGTTGGTCCAGTTCTGCTCTACTGTGACAGCTCTGAAGCCATTGCTCAGGCAAAGGAACCAAAGGCACACCAGCGGACGAAGCATATTCTGTGTCGCTACCATCTCATCCGAAAAATTATGGATCGAGGTGACGTCGATCTTCAAAAGATCGACGGGAAGGAGAACCTAGCTGACCCATTCACTAAAGCCATTATGGTGAAGGAGTTCAACAACTACAAGTCGAAGATGGGTATTAGATACTGCACCGATTGGCTTTAGGCCAAGTGGGAGATTGTTGGGAATAGTGTCCCAAAGCCAATCATCAGTCTGTTGACGGTTGTGCTCATTTTTATATATGTACATGAATTATGAATTAATAAAAATTATTTTGATATTTTTCATCATAAAATATTTCATCTTCTAATGAACTCCTATGTTGTGGAGAAGTCCTTAGGACTATTTAGACTCGACAAAGGAGGATTTGTCATTTAGTCCTTAAATCTGTTCGCGATCAAATGATACATTGTTACCAAGGATGACAACGTTTATCAAGCATAGGTCGTTGTGTGCCATATAGGTTGGTTGTCCTCTTAACCAATGAGTGTGGAGACACTGGTATGGCATACAGGTGAGATGTAAGGGTACATCTACACTGAACGTGATCGACTCCGGAGCTATTTTTGCTGTCAAGATTTACTCTGATGGAATATAGGTATAAATATCCCTCCGACCTGAGACCGCCATGGTGACTTGCAAGCAACTCACTGTACTTAGGCACTGGACAACCTAAATTTCTAATTCAGTGATGGAAGGCTGTTGGGTGTAGTCAAGTACTTGACTTGTCGGTGCGTATGTCAAGATGGGATTGACCACTCCAGTTTAGGAGCTGTGTACAGTCGTGTTTCAATTTAGCAAAATCTTGGCCAGGGTAGTCCTTGTGAGGAGTCACAGGACTGTTTGAGTTGAGCACGATTCGGATGATCTGATCAGGGTTGACAGTTTAACCCTAAGTCATCCTAAACACAGGGGTCAAAAGGATGAATTATACAGTAACCATATTCATGTAGGTTCTGAGTGTTGCGATTGCGACTTTTCGATCTATCCGGACATCGGGTACCATTGCTAAATGGTCACTTCGATTAGTACAGGAATTGGTTCCTGTGCTACCGGCTTAGGTTCGAACCTGTGGGGTCACACACATTAGAGATTCCTATCTGGTCTAATAGCTGGTGTAGAATCCTACATGTTTGGGACTCAGTGATCAAGAATCAGAATTCTCTGATCATGAGTTCCACATATTATGGGTACCGGGGTCAAGAGTCCCACTGGTTGGGACTTTTCGATCAGGGTTACATATCGATGAATTCTGATGCCCGATTGCCCATCGAATTTGAACTCAGTATTTATGAGAGGTTTAATTAGTGATTTGATCATTAATTAACTTAATTTGATTGAGTAATTATTTTTGGATCAAGTCCAATTGAATTGAATTCAGTTGGGTTTGACCCGATTAGGTTAAGAGTTGACCTAATCATCGAGATGGTTTGGTCCCTGATTTGATCAGGGGTTGGGCTTAATCAATTCCTGATTTGATTAAAATTTTATTGAGCCTAATTAAGCCTAATTTAGTTGGGTTTAAATTAGTCTAATTGGACCTAACTTATTTGGTTCAATTAGGTTGGTTTAAATAATTAAACCACCTTGACCCAATCTTCATGCGCCACCTCACATCCATTGCACCCATTTGAATTCATGAGAAGGAACTTCTCATGAATTTTTTCCTCACGCCAAGCCCTCTCCATGCCACACTTTAATGTGCCATTTGAATGGATAAGGAAGATTGGTTGGCTATTCAAATTCAAAATAAAGTTTGAATTTGAATGGGCAATCAATCTTTGCACCTTATCCCTTTTTTTACGCCCCATTTATTACATGAGAAAAAGTTTCTCATGAAATCACTCCATGCACAATTTAAGCCATGCCTCATGCCTTTAGTGGATAAGGGATGAGTTGGTGTCCATTTGAATTCAAATGTGCAATTACTCATCTTTATCTTTTCTTTTGGATAAGACGTTTGACGTTGTTATAAAAGGAGGAGAAGAGTGGGACGTGGAAGAAGAAGATTTTTGAAGAAAAATTTTGGGGCGTGAGAAGTCTTGTGCATGAGAAGGAAGTCCATATCCTTCCAATAGAAAAAGAAAGAAAAGAAAGAAAAGTGGGTGCAAGGTTTTCGGTGAATTCTCTAGAGTTTTAACCTGGGGTTCTGGTAGTGAGAAAGTGAGCTATGAGTATCGTGAGCCCACAAAATCTTAGGAAGATCTTCAACATCCTCTCAAGCATGTCTGTTGATGATCCAGAGCATCTGAAGAATCGACAGACATCGATCGAAGGAGTTCGATCAGCATCCATCGTCAAAAAGGCTCTACAACGAGCTAGCACTCGTGAGGAGTCGATCAGATCGGAAGCTTCGTGTGGATGATTCGTAGAGGTCAGACATACTGTATGGTTGCATCACGATGATCAGACTCTCCCGACGGTGATCAGATTGCGGCGATCTACTACCCGCATAAAGGTATTCGGAACACATTACAGTAAAGTGTTTATTGTTCGAATTTGAATTTCAAATTTAAATGCATGCATGCTATATATTATATTTAGATCCTAGTGTAGGATAAATTTGTATTAATTAATTAATATTTTTTTACTATAAAATCATAATTTTGAAAAAGTTTTTAAATTACCATTTTACCCCTGTACTGAATTTTCCCATAATGAGTCCACATACATCAGAATGTACCAGACCCAAGAGTTCACTGGCTCGCTCACCTTTTCCAGTAAAAGATGACTTGGTCATCTTTCTAAAAAGACAGGACTCATTGGTTGGAAGTGATTCACAATCACCAACTTCAAGAATTCTTTCTTGAGCCAACCTGTTTATCCTGTTCTTATTGATATGACCTAGCCTACAGTGCCAAAGGTAGACTTCTGACACATTATCTATTCTAAGGTGTTTATCGGAGGTTTGAACCACATTAACAGACTGTGATAGTAAGTAAATTCTATTATTTAGTTGTCCAACAAATATTGTAACACCATTCAAAATGATATTGCAAATATTTTTTTTTATTAAAAATTCATAACTGTACATGGCCAAACAGCCTACAGAAATAATATTTAATAAAAAGTTTGGACAATAGTGAATTTCACTCAGAATTACATTACGAGAGTTGATTACAAGGTTCATGATTCCTAAAGCTAGAACTGGAACTTTGCTTCCATCTCCAACGTTCAAGAACCTCTCGCCTTCATCAAATGTCCTACTGACCTACAGACCCTGCATCGAATTATAGATATGATAAGGGCTTTCGGTATCCAATACCCAGGCAGCAGTATCACAAATGAAAAAGTTATAAGGTGTTATCATATAATTACATTGCTTCTTCTTCGGCCTGTTTGGGTCCAAGGAGGTAATATATAGAGGACAGTTCCTCTTCCAGTGCCCCTGCTTCTTGCAAAAGAAGTACTTTGCCTGGCTTTGGTCGAGCTTGCACTTCTTGGTCTGATCTTGTGCAGACGTCCCAGCATGCGGCTGCACCTTCTTGTTCTTCTTCTTCTTGTTCTTCTTCCCTTTCTTAAAGGGTCGATGACCAAAAGAAGACCCTCCCATAACATTCACCGACTCCTTTTGGAGCTGGTGGTCCTTCTCAAAGTTCTGCAGCAACCCCAACAAGCCGTGGTAGTTCACTGCAGGCTTTGTCATCCGAAAATGAGTAAGGAAGGGGAGGAAGGACTTGGGCAAAGAATTAAGGATCGCATCCTTACCGAGCTACTCATGCAAGGGAAAGCCCAATTTACTTGGGTGCTCAATCATTTCGATCATGTACAGTACATGATCGGTGACTGAGGCCCCATCCCTCATTTGAGCATTGAAAATGGCATAACTAATTTTGTGCCTTTCAACATCGTCAGGCATGCCAAAAGAGTCGTTCAATATTTGAAGCATCTCCTGCGGCTGGGCGTTCTCGAATCTACGGCTGAACTCATCATTCATTGCCGCCAACATTATGCACCGAACGGTAGTACGATCATTGAGCCACTTCTAGTAAGTGTCTCAGACCGTCGCTTTAGCGTTCGGGGCTGGCTCCTCAGGTGCCGGATCCATTACTACATAAAGGATCCGCTCATGCTCAAGGATGATGTTTAATTTTTGATACCAGCTATCAAAATTAGGTCCCATGAGCTTGTCATTATCTAATAATGATCGGAGCGACAGGGTAGTGGCCATATCTGCATAAAGAAAAATTAGACCTCTATTAGTATATAAATTATTAATACTAAAGATTTGAACTTTAGTCTAAAGTTTCTCCCAGTATTTTTACTAACTGGTAGCCTCAATCTCCAATTCGAAGAATTACTTTAATTCCTTAGTGGGTACTAGAATCCACACAAACCACACACGAGCCCAACTTTGGTTGGTCAACCCATGTGCATCTATGGATAGGTTCATAACCAGTGGTTTCTCTAAACAACTTCTAGTAATAAATTTTGCCCCAGAACCTAATCAGTAGGCTTTGACCTCTACTGAAAAGATCTGGTTAGGTCCAACCATTAACATGACTTGATTTGGTGAATCGGATCAATAAATGATCAGGTCCGACTTTGGCCGGCTAACCTGACCACCATCAGAAAGACTCAACCAAATTATCATACTATGAATGATAATTCCATTAGTCAATAAGCACCAGACCTTTGGACCTCCAGTGATTATTAAACTAATGGACTCATTATCACTCACTTAATGGGAGGCTATGACTTAGTTATCAATATAACTTAATCATTTTAGGGACCTAATAATTTTGAAGATTTTATTAAAGGATAGAAGAGAAAAAATTAACCAGCCAATTTTAATCCTCTCACTGACTTCACCAAGTCAGATTAAAAAAGGATTTAATTAAAGTCGGCATTAGGAGCACCTAAATCAGTCACACTGATTTACCTAATGACATGGGTGAGCCTTAATCATCAAGTGATCTAATCAAAACCTAACTCACCAGGTTAGCCAGATAAGTGAGATCAGTGGTGGGGATATGCCATTAACTCATCAGAGATCGAATCAATGCGAGAAGCTCCCACTTAAGAACCACTGGTCAAACTGCCGAACTTACCTTATGTTAGGAATAGTGTCCCAAAGCCAATCGTTAGCTTGTTGACGGTTGTGCTCTTTTTTGTATTAGTATATGAATTATAAATTAATAAAAGTTATTTTGGTATTTTTTATCACAAATTGTTTCATCTTTTAATGAACTCCTGTGTTATGGTGAAGTCCTTAAGACTATTTAGACTCAACAAAGGAGGATTTATCATTTAGTCCTTAAACCTGTTCATGACCAAATGATATATTGTTATCAAAGACAACAATGTTTATCAAGCATAGGTCATCGTGTGTCATATGGGTTGGTTGTCCTCTTAACCAAAGAGTGTGGAGACACTGGTATGGCATACAGGTGAGATGTAAGGGTACATCTACACTGAACGTAACCGACTCTGGAGCCTTTTCTACTGTCAAGATTTGCTCCGATGGGATATGGGTATAACTGTCCCTCTGATCTGAGACCGCCACGGTGACTTGCAAGCAACTCACTGCACTTAGGCACTGGACTACCTGAATTTCTAATTCAGTGACGGAAGGCTGCTGGGTGTAGTCAAGTACTTGACTTGTCGGTGCGTGTGTCAAGATAGAATTGACCACTCCAGTTCAGGAGCTGTGTACAGTTATGTTTCAATTTAGCAAAATCTTGGCCAGAGTAGTCCTAGTGAGGAGTCACAGGACTGTTTGAGTTGAGCACGATTCGGATGATCTGATTAGGGTTGACAGTTTAACCCTGAGTCATCCTAAACACAGGGGTCAAAAGGATGAATTATATAGTAATCATATTTACGTAGGTTCTGAGTGTTGTGATTGTGACTATTCGATCTATCCGGATGTCGGGTACCATTGCTAGATGATCACTTCGATTAGTACAGGAATTGGTTCCTGTGCTACCGACTTAGGATCGAACCTATGGGGTCACACACATTAGAGGTTCTTATCTGATCTAATGGCTGGTGAAGAGTCTTAAGTGTCTGAGATTCTATGATCGAGAATCAGGATTCTCTGATCACGAGTTCCACACATTTTGGGTATCGGGGTCAAAAGTCCCACTGGTTTGGGACTTTTCGATCAGGGTTTCATATCGATGAATTCTGATGCCCGATTACCCATCGAATTTGGACTCAATATTTATGAGAGGTTTAATTAGTAATTTAATCGCTAATTAACTCAATTTGATTGAGTAATTATTTTTGGATCAAGTCCAATTGAATTGGATTCAGTTGGGTTTGATCTGATTAGGTTAAGTATTGACCTAATCACTAAGGTGTTTTAGTCCCTGATCTGATCAGGGGTTAAACTTAGTCAATTCTTAATTTGATTAAGATTTTATTGAGTCTAAATAAGTCTAATTAAGTTGGGTTTAACTTAGTCTAATTGTGCTTAACCTATTTTGATTAGGTTGGTTCAATTATGATCAAACCACCTTTTGAATTCAACTCCCTGCGCCACCTCACTTCTCTATGCCCATTTGAATTCACGAGAAGCAACTTCTCGTGAATTTTCTCTCACACAGAAGGCATCCAATGCCCACCCTTTTGTACCAATTATCTGGATAAAAATAAGTTATTTGGCCATTCAAATTCAAAGGATGTTTGAATTTGAATGGGCAACCAACTAATCCATGCGCCACCCACCTTATCTTGTGCACCCCTTGCTTTACACGAGAAAGAGTTTCTCATGTAAACTCTCCATGCACAAAGAAGCCACACCTCCTCTCTTCTCACACCCAGAGTGGATAACGATGAGTTGGTTTGCATTTGAATTCAAATTCGATTTGAATTCAAGTGTGCAACCACTTATCTTTATCCTTTCATGCGGATAAGACACGTCTTGCATTGTTTTAAAAGAGAAAGGGAGGTGGGGTGTGCATAGAAATTTTTTGAGAGAGAATAGTGGGTGTGAGGAAGCCTTGTGCATGAGTAGAAAGTTCAAAAACTTCTGAGAGAAAAAGAAAGAAAAGAAACAAGAGTGGGTGCAGGGTTTTCAATGAGTAACCTAGGGTTTTTGCCTAGGGTTCGGGAAGTGAGAAGGTGAGCTACGAGTGTCGTGAGCCTACCAAACTTTAGGAAAAACTTCATCAACCTCTCTATCATCTTTGCTGATGATCCAAAATATCTGAAGAGTCAGTAGACATCGATCGAAGGAGTTCGATCAGCATCGATCGTCGAAAGGGCTCTACAACGAACTAGCATTCGTGAGGAGCCGATCAGATCGAGAGCTTCCTATGGATGATCCACGGAGGTCAGACATATTGTGTGGCTGCATTGTAATGATCAGACCTTTCAGACGGTGATCAGATTACAGCGATCGACTACCTGCACGAAGGTAATGTATTCTGAACACATAACAGTAAATTATTTACCGTAGAAGTTTGAATTTCAAATTTAAATACATGCTATATATCATATTTAGATCCTAGTATAGGATAAATATATATTAATTAATTAGATTAATTAATATTTTTCACTATAAAATTATAATTTTAAAAAAGTTTTAAAATTATCGTTTTACCCCTGCACTAAAATTCACTTCAAATGGTATCAGAGTAGGTTCTAAAATATGGTATATATTTGTATGCATAGATTAAGATGTAATCTAAAAGTTTAAATTTGAAATTCAAAATTTAAAATTTAAAATTCAAAATTTAAAATTTGAAATTCAAAATTTGAAATTTAAAATTTATTTGAAATTTGAAATTTGAAATTTGAAATTCAAAATTTGAAATTTAAAATTTGGTTGAAATTTTAAATTTTAAATTTGAAATTTAAAATTCAAAATTTAAAATTTAAAATTTGAAATTTAAATTTTAAAATTGATATATTTGGATATACTTGATCCAAGTAGCAAGTAGTCTAATTGGGTTGGTTGCCATGGTCGTCGGTCATAGGAGAAAAGTAGGATTTAAAGGCCCTCTCCTCTCATTCGACGGGGTTCTCCTATGGCGGTAGGGGTACCGCTGTAATTATATCCCATGCAGATGAAGCAGCGAAAGGACTTAATTGTAAAGGTTCAATTGTAAAATTTATCATGAATGTGTTAGATTAGATCTAAAAAAATATTCATGATTTATTTTGATTGAGTTATTTTCTGTTATGTAATTATAATAGGATTGCTGTTTATGAAATGTGCTGATCCGTTTGTGAAATAAGTCAACACATTTGGTGAACAGAAAATAAAATCTTTCAAATTTGAAAAATTATTTTCGAAATGCCAAACCCTGACCCATTAGCCCAAATACTTAATTAAAAGAATTAAGTGTTTTCTAGTTGGTCTAGAATTGTGAATTAAGACCTATGACAATTGCATAAACTTGTGGGTCAATGGGTTAGATGAATTAGGTCCATAATTGGGTTAGACCTAAGGTTAGCTTAAAGAAATGGACTAAATTAGAGTAATTGGTCAAATCTAATCAAAAGTTGAATTAGATTAGGTCAAGGATACTCTAGACTCAACTCCAATAGTTGTAGTTGAATGGGTCCATGTCTTTAACTAGATCAAGATGGACTTAATTCATGGCTACACGGTGGAATCCTATTTACTAAGTTGATCAAATTAAAACTAATAAATCGGTTGGTGTCTAAGGTAAGTTCAGCAGTCTGACTAGTAATTTTTAAGTGAGAGCTACTCGCATTGATTCGATCTCTGATGAGTTAATGACATATCCCCACCACTGATCTCACTTACCTGGCCAACCTGGTGAGTTAGATTTTGATTAGATCACTTGGAGATTAGGGCTCACCCATGTCATTAGGTAAATTAGTGTGACTGATTTAGGTGCTCCTAATGCCGACTTTAATTAAATCCTTTTTAATCTGACTTGATGAAGTCAGTGGGAGGATTAAAATTAGCTGGTTAATTTCTTCTCTTCTATCTTTTAATAAAAATCCTCAAAAATTATTAGGTCCCTAAAAATGATTAAGTTATAGTGATAACTAAGTCATAGCCTCCCATTAAGTGAGTGATAATGAGTCCATTAGTTTAATAATCATTGGAAGCCCAAAGGCCTAGTGCTTATTGACTCATGGAATTATCATTCATAGTATGATAATTTGGTTGAGTCTTTCTGATGGTGGTTAAGTTGGCCGGCCAAAGTCGGGCCTGATCATTTATTGGTCAGATTCACCAAATCAAGTCATGTTAATGGTTGGACCTAACCAGATCTTTTCAGTGGAGGCCAAAGCCTATTGATTAGGTTCTGGGGCAAAATAAATTACTAGAAGTTGTTTAGAGAAACAACTGGTTATGAACCTACCCATAGATGCACATGGATTGACCAACCAAAGTTGGGCTCGTGTGTAGTCTGTGTGGATTCTAGTACCCACTAAAAAATTAAAGTAATTCCTCGAATTGGAGGTTGAGGCTACCAGTTCGTAAAAAAACTGGGAGAAACTTTAGACTAAAGTCCAAGTCTTTAGTATTAATAATTTATGTACTAATAAAGGTCTAATTTTTCTTTATGCAGCTATGGTCACTATCCTGTCGCTTCGGTCATTATTAGATAATGACAAGCTCATGGGACCTAATTTCGATAGCTGGTATCAAAAATTAAAAATCGTTCTTGAGCATGAGCGGATCCTTTATGTAGTAATGGATCCGGCACCTGAGGAGCCAGCCTCGAATGCTAGAGGAACGATCCGAGACACTTACCAAAAGTGGCTCAATGACCGCACTACCGTTCGATGTATAATGCTGGCGGCAATGAATGATGAGTTCAGCCATAGGTTTGAGAACGTCCAGCTACAGGAGATGCTTCAAATGTTGAACGACTCCTTTGGCACGCCTGACGACATTGAAAGGCACAAAACTAGTTGTGCCATTTTCAATGCTCGGATGAGGGATGGGGTCTCAGTCACCGATTATGTACTGTACATGATCGAGATGATTGAGCGCCTAAGTAAACTGGGCTTTCCCTTGCACGAGCAGCTCGGTAAGGATGCGATCCTTAATTCTTTGCGCAAGTCCTTCCTCCCCTTCCTTACTCACTTTCGAATGACAAAGCCTGCAGTGAACTACCATGGCTTGTTGGGGTTGCTGCAGAACTTTGAGAAGGACTATCAGCTCCATAAGGAGTCGGTGAATGTTGTGGGAGGGTCTTCTTCTGGTCATCGACCCTTTAAGAAAGGAAAGAAGAAGAAGAAGAAGAAGAAGAAGGTGCAGCTACATGCTGGGACATCTACACAGGGTCAGACCAAGAAGCACAAGCCCGACCAGAGCCAGGCGGAGTGCTTCTTTTAAAAGAAGCAGGGGCACTGGAAGAGGAGCTGTCCTCTATACATTGCCTTCCTGGACCCGAACAAGCCGAAGAAGCAGCAAGGTAATTATATAATAACACCTTGTAACTTTTTCATTTGTGATACTACTACCTGGGTATTAGATACCGGAAGCCCTTATCATATTTGCAATTCGATGCAGGGTCGTAGGTTAGTAAGAGATTTGATGAAGGCGAGAGGTTCCTGAATGTTGGAGATGGAAGCAAAGTTTCAGTTCTAGCTTTAGAAATCATGAACCTTGTAATCAACTCTCGTAATGTAATTCTGAGTGAATGTCACTATTGTCCAAATTTTTTATTAAATATTATTTCTGTAGGCCTTTTGGCCATGAACAGTTATCAATTTTTAATAAAAGAAAATGTTTACAATATCATTTTGAATGGTGTTACAATATTTGTTGGATAACTAAATAATGGAATTTACTTACTATCACAGCCTGTTAATGTGGTTCAAACCTCTGGTAAACATCCTAGAGTAGATAATGTGTCAGAAGTCTACCTTTGGCACTGTAGGCTAGCTTATATCAATAAGAATAGGATAAAAAGGTTGGCTCAAGAAAGAATTTTTGAAGTATGTGATTGTGAATCACTTCCAACCTGTGAGTCCTGTCTTCTTGGGAAGATGACCAAGTTACCTTTTACTGAAAAAGGTGAGAGAGCCAGTGAACTCTTGGGTCTGGTACATTCTGATGTATGTGGACCCATGAGCTCAAGTGCAAGAGGTGGATATTTCTACTTCATAACCTTCACAGACGACCTATCTAGGTATGGGTATGTCTACTTAATGAAGCATAAGTCAGAGTCGTTGGAAATGTTCAAACTATTTCGAAATGAGGTAGAAAAATAAACTGAAAAGTGTATTAAAACTCTTCGATCTGATCGAGGAGGTGAATACCTTTTCAATGAGTTTCTGACATATCTTAGAGAGAATGAAATTCTCTCTCAATGGACTCTTCCTGAAACACCACAGCATAATGGTGTGTCTGAAAGGAGGAATCGGACCTTGTTGGACATGGTTTGATCCATGATGGGGTTTGCTGGTCTGTCGATCTTCCTCTGGGGATATGCACTCGAATCGGCTTGTTACCTTCTAAATAGAGTTTCGAGTAAGTCTGTAACCAAAATGCCATATAAGATATTGATAGGATGTAAGCCAGTACTCTCGCACCTTAGGGTTTGGGGGTGTCCGGCTTATGTTAAATGTTTAATTACGAACAAGCTTGGACATAGGTCTGACAAGTGTAATTTCACAGGATACCTAAAAGAGACCAAAGGGTATTATTTCTGCCTAGCTGATGAGCAAAAGGTGTTTGTCAGCCTTAAGACAATCTTTTTGGAAAAAGAGTTCCTTGGTGAAGGGACTGTTGCCTCTAAGATCGAACTTGAGGATGTTCGGTAGGTGGAAAAATCGATACAAATTGCTGAACCTGAATCAGATTTGGTTAGATTAGATTCGGAGCCCATTATTTCTGCATCCTTATGGCGGTCTGGTAGAGTACCACATCAATCGGACAGATACTATGGTTTCTTGGTCCGAAACGGCGATCCTGTCGAACTTGATGAAAATGATGAGGATCCGATCATCTACATGGATGCAATGCAGAGACCTGACTTTGAGAAATGGCTAGAGGCCATGAAATTCAAAATAGAGTCCATGAAGGTCAACGATGCGTGGACATTGGTTGACCCACCCGAAGGAGTAAAACCCATAGGGTGAAGTGGGTCTTCAAGAGGAAGAGGGGCACAGACGGAAAGTTGGAAACCTATAAAGCCCGTCTGGTTGCCAAGGGATATCGTCAATATTATGGTATAGACTATGATGAGATATTTTCTCCTGTGGCAATGCTCAAATCCATTCGGATTATGCTTGCGATAGCTGCCTATCTGGACTATGAAATCTGGCAGATGGATGTGAAGATAGCTTTCCTAAATGGAGAGCTAGACAAAGAGGTGTATATGATACAACCTGAAGGATTCATATCCACAGATGAGTCTAAGGTGTGCAGGCTACAGAGGTCCATTTATGGACTTAAGCAGGCATCCCGGAGTTAGAACATACATTTTGATAGGACGATCAAGATGTATGGCTTCATTAAGAATGGAGAAGAGCCTTGCATTTATAAGTGGGCTAATGGTCTAGTAGTGGTATTTCTTGTATTGTATGTGGATGACATTCTCTTAATCAGAAATGATGTCCCTGCATTACAGGGAATAAAGATTTGGCTGTCGTCACAGTTCTCCATGAAGGATCTGGGAGAAACTTCCTACATCCTAGGGATGAAGATCTATAGGGATAGATCTAAAAGGTTGCTTGGCTTATCCCAGTTCACGTATATTGATACTATGCTGAAGAGGTTCAGCATGGAGAATTCCAAGAAAGACTATCTACCGATAGGCCATAGAATTTCTCTCTCGAAGAAGGATTGTTCGACAACACCTCAAGAGAGAGAGTGTATGGGTAGAATTTTATATGCTTCGGTAGTGGGATCTATCATGTACGCCATGACATGTACACGACCAGATGTGGCATACTCACTAGGAGTAGTGAGTAGATACCAATCTGATCCAGGGGAGAATCACTGGAAGGTTGTTAAAACCATCCTGAAGTATCTAAGAAATACTAAGGACCAGTGGCTTGTTTATGGTGAATCGGACTTGAGACTTATAGGGTTTACAGACTCTAGTTTTCAGTCTGATCACGATGACAGCAAGAGTGTGTCGGGATTTATTTTTACCCTTAATGGTGGGGCTGTCTGCTGGAAGAGTTTCAAGCAGCACACAGTGGCTGATTCAGTTTGCGAGGCAGAGTATGTCACTGCATCAGATGCTGCCAAAGAAGCGGTGTGGCTGAGAAAATTCATTATCAAGCTCAGAGTAGCACCCTCCCTTATTGGTCCAGTTTTGCTCTACTGTGACAGCTCTGGAGCCATTGCTCAGGCGAAGGAACCAAAGGCACACCAGCGGATGAAGCATATTCTGCGCCGCTACCATCTCATCCAGAAAATCATGGATCGAGGTGACGTCGACCTTCAGAAGATCGACAGGAAGGAGAACCTGGCTGACCCATTCACTAAAGCCATTGCGGTGAAGGAGTTCGACGACTTCAAGTCGAAGATGGGTATTAGATACTGCACCGATTGGCTTTAGGCCAAGTGGAAGATTATTGGGAATAGTGTCCCAAAGTCAATCGTCAGTCTGTTGACGGTTGTGCTCTTTCTTGTATTAGTATACGAATTATAAATTAATAAAAATTATTTTGGCATTTTTCATCACAAATTATTTCATCTTCTAATGAACTCCTGTGTTGTGGTGAAGTCCTTAGGACTATTTAGGCTTGACAAAGGAGGATTTATCGTTTAGTCCTTAAACCTGTTCACGATCAAATGATACGTTGTTATCAAGGACAACAACGTTTATCAAGCATAGGTCATTGTGTACCATATAGATTGGTTGTTCTCTTAACCAAGGAGTGTGGAGATACTGGTATGGCATACAGGTGAGATGTAAGGGTACATCTGCACTGAATGTGACCGACTTCGGAGCCTTTTTTGCTGTCAAGATTTGCTCCGATGGGATATGGGTATAACTGTCCCTCCGACCTGAGACCACCATGGTGACTTGCAAGCAACTCACTGCACTTAGGCACTGGACTACCTGAATTTCTAATTCAGTGACGGAAGGCTGCTGGGTGTAGTCAAGTACTTGACTTGTCGGTGCGTGTGTCAAGATAGAATTGACCACTCCAGTTCAGGAGCTGTGTACAGTTATGTTTCAATTTAGCAAAATCTTGGCCAGAGTAGTCCTAGTGAGGAGTCACAGGACTGTTTGAGTTGAGCACGATTCGGATGATCTGATTAGGGTTGACAGTTTAACCCTGAGTCATCCTAAACACAGGGGTCAAAAGGATGAATTATACAGTAATCATATTTACGTAGGTTCTGAGTGTTGTGATTGTGACTATTCGATCTATCCGGATGTCGGGTACCATTGCTAGATGATCACTTTGATTAGTACAGGAATTGGTTCCTGTGCTACCGGCTTAGGATCGAACCTATGGGGTCACACACATTAGAGGTTCTTATCTGATCTAATGGCTGGTGAAGAGTCTTAAGTGTCTGAGATTCTATGATCGAGAATCAGGATTCTCTGATCATGAGTTCCACACATTTTGGGTATCGGGGTCAAAAGTCTCACTGGTTTGAGACTTTTCGATCAGGGTTTCATATCGATGAATTCTGATGCCCGATTGCACATTGAATTTGGACTCAGTATTTATGAAATATTTAATTAGTGATTTGATCACTAATTAACTCAATTTGATTGAGTAATTATTTTTGGATCAAGTCCAATTGAATTGGATTCAGTTGGGTTTGACCCGATTAGGTTAAGTGTTGACCTAATCGCTAAGGTATTTTGGTCCCTGATCTGATCTGGGGTTGGGCTTAGTCAATTTTTGATTTGATTAAGATTTTATTATGTCTAAATAAGTCTAACTAAGTTGGGTTTAACTTAGTCTAATTGTGCTTAACCTATTTTGATTAGATTGGTTCAATTATGATCAAACCACCTTTTGAATTCAACTCCCTGCGCCACCTCACTTCTCTGCGCCCATTTGAATTCATGAGAAGCAACTTTTCATGAATTTTCTCCCACACAGAAGGCATCCCATGCCCACCCTTGTGCACCAATTATCTAGATAAAAATAAGTTAGTTGGCCATTCAAATTCAAAGGATGTTTGAATTTGAATGGACAACCGACTAATCCATGCGCCACCCACCTTATCTTGTGCGCCCCTTGCTTTACACGAGAAAGAGTTTCTTGTGTAAACTCTCCATGCACAAAGAAGCCACACCTCCTCTCTTCTCATGCCCAGAGTGGATAAAGATGAGTTGGTTTGCATTTGAATTCAAATTCGATTTGAATTCAAGTGTGCAACCACTTATCTTTATCCTTTTACGCAGATAAGACACGTCTTGCATTGTTTTAAAAGAGAAAGGGAGGTGGGGCATGTGTAGAAATTTTTTGAGAGAGAATAGTGGGCGTGAGGAAGCCTTGTGTGTGAGTAGGAAGTTCAAAAACTTTCGAGAGAAGAAGAAAGAAAAGAAATAAGAGTGGGCGCAAGGTTTTCAGTGAGTAACCTAAGGTTTTTGCCTGGGGTTCGGGAAGTGAGAAGGTGAGCTACGAGTGTCGTGAGCTCACCAGGCTTTAGGGAGAGCTTCATCAACCTCTCTACCATCTTTGCTGATGATCTAGAGCATCTGAGGAGTTGGCAGACATCGATCGAAGGAGTTCGATCAGCATCGACCGTCGAAAGGGCTCTACAACGAACTAGCATTCGTGAGGAGCCGATCAGATCGAAAGCTTTGTATGGATGATCCACGAAGGCTAGACACACTGTGTGACTACGTTGCAATGATCAGACCTTTCAGACGATGATCAGATTGCAGCAATCGACTACCTGCACGAAGGTAATATGTTCTGAACACATAACAGTAAATTATTTACTGTAGAAGTTTGAATTTCAAATTTAAATGCATGCTATATATCATATTTAGATCCTAGTATAGAGTAAACACATGTTAATTAATTAGATTAATTAATATTTTTCACTGTAAAATTATAATTTTGAAAAAATTTTAAAATTACCATTTTACCCCTGCACTGAAATTCACTTCACCTTAGACACCAACCGGTTCATTAGTTTTAATTTGATCAACTTAATAAATAGGGTTCCACTGCATAGCCATGAATTAAGTCCATCTTGGTCTGGTTAAAGACATGGACCCATTCAACTACAACTATTGGAGTTGAGTCTAGAGTGTTCTTGACCTAATCTAATTCAACTTTTGATTAGATTTGATCAATTACTCTAATTTAATCTATTTCTTTAAGCTAACCTTAGGTCTAACCCAATTATGGACCTAATCTATCTAACCCATTGACCCACAAATTTATGCAATTGTCTTAGGTCTTAATTCACAATTCTAGACCAACTTGACAACACTTAATTCTTTTAATTAAGTATTTGGGTTGATGGATCAGGGTTTGGCATTTCAAAAATAATTTTTAAATTTGAAAGATTTTATTTTTTGTTCACCAAATATGTTGACTCATTTCACAAATAGATCAGCACATTTCATAAACAGCAATCCTATTGCTAATTACATAACAGAAAATAACTCAATCAAAATAAATCATGCATATTCCTTTAGATCTAATCTAACACATTCATGATAAATTTTACAATTGAACCTTTACAATTAAGTCCTTTCGCTGCTTTATCTGCATAGGATATAATTGCAGCGGCACCCCTACCACCATAGGAGAACCCCATCGAATGGGAGGAGAGGACCTTTAAACCTTACTTTTCTCCTTTAATCGGATGACCATGGCAACCAACCCAATTAGACTACTTGCTACTTGGATCAAGTATATCTAAATATACCAATTTTAAAATTTAAATTTCAAATTTTAAATTTTAAATTTCAAATTTTAAATTTTGAATTTTGAATTTTAAATTTCAAATAAATTTTAAATTTCAAATTTCAAATTTTTAAATTTCAAATTTTGAATTTTAAATTTTAAATTTCAAATTTGAAATTTCAACCAAAATTTAATTTTCAAATTTCAAATTTTGAATTTCAAATTTTTGAATTTTGAATTTCGAATTTCAAATTTCAAATTTCAAATTTCAAATTTTGAATTTCAAATTTTTGAATTTTGAATTTTGAATTTCAAATTTCAAAATTCAAATTTTGAATTTTGAATTTTAAATTTTTGAATTTTAAATTTTTGAATTTTAAATTTTGAACAAATTTTAAAATTCAAATTTTAAATTTTGAATTTTAAATTTTAAATTTAAACTTTTAGATTATAAGTTAATCTACGCATGTAAATATATATATCATATTTTAGAACCTAGCTCTGATACCATTTGAAGTGAATTTTAATGCAGGGGTAAAACGATAATTTTAAAACTTTTTTAAAATTACTATTTTATAGCAAAAATTATTAATTAATCTAATTAATTAACATGTATAAACCCTACACAAGGATCTAAATATGATATATACATAGCATGTATTTAAATTTAAAATTCAAACTTCTATAGTAAATATTTTACTGTTATGTGTTCAGAACACATTACCTTTGTGCGGGTAGTCGATCGCCGTAATCTGATCATCATCGGGAGGGTCTGATCATCACAATGCAGCCACATAGTATGTCTGGCCTCTGCGGATCGTCCATATAAAGCTTCCGGTCTGATCGGCTCCTCACGAATGCTAGTTCGTGGCTGAACCCTTTTGATGGTCGATGTTGATCGAACTCCTTCAATCTTGATCTACCGACTCTTTGAATGCTTTAGATCATCAGTAGAGGTGCTTGAGAGGTTGATTATGCTCTCTCTAAAATTTGGTGGGCTCACGACACTCGTAGCTCACGTTCTCACTTCCTGAACCCTAAGCCAAAACCCTAGGGTACACTCCGAGGAAACTTGCGCCCACTTGTTTTTTTCTTTTCTCTCCTTTTCTTTTCTTTTCTCATGCAAGAAAGCTCTCTCATGCCACCCTTTTTTCTCTGATGTCTTCTGCGCATGCTCTATCTTATCTCCTTTTTAAAGCAATGCAAGACCGCATCTTTGCAGCATTTTTACCATGTGAGAGGATAAAGATAAGTGGTTGCTCATTTGAATTCAAATCGAATTTGAATTCAAATACCAACCAACTCATTCCTATCCACTCTATACGTGAGAAGAGAGGGGTGTGGGCTCTCTTGTGCATGGAGAGTTTACACGAGAAACTCTTTCTCATATATAATAAGTGGCGCACAAGATGGATAAGGCAAGTTGGCGCATGGAGTTGGTTGCCCCATTCAAATTCAAACTTCATTTGAATTTGAATGACCAACCAACCATTTTTATCCAGATAAATGGTGCACAAGGGAGGACATGGGAAGGCTTCTATGTGAGAGAAAATTCATGAGAAGTCATTTCTCGTGAATTCAAATGGGCGCATGTGAAGTGAGGTGGCGCAGGGAGATTAGTCAAGGTGGTTTGAAATCCAATTGAACCAACCTTATTTAAAATAGGTTAGACACAATTAAACTAAATTAAATTCAATATAATTAGGCTTAATTAGGCTCAATAAAATATTAATCAAATCAGAAATTGACTAAATCCAATCTCTGATCAGATCAGGGACCAAACCATCTTGGCGATTAGGTCAACACTTAACCTAATCGGGTCAAACCCAACTGAATCCAATTCAATTGGATTTGATCCAAAAATAATTATTTAATTAAATTAAGTTAATTAGTGATCAAATCACTAATTAAACATCTCATAAATATTAAGTCCAAATTCGATGGACAATCAGATATCAGAATCCATCGATATGAAACCCTGATCAAAAAGTCCCAAACCAGTGAGACTCTTGATCCCGGTACCCAAAATGTGTGGAACTCATGATTAGAGAATCCTGATTCTCGATCACAGAGTTTCAGACATGTAGGACTCAAAGTCCATGAGCATTAGGACTCTTCATCAGCCATCAGATCAGATAAGAACCTCTAATGTGTGTGACCCCGCAGGTTCGAATCTAAGCCGATAGCACAGGAATCAATTTTTGTACTAATCGAAGTGACCATCTAGCAATGATATCCGATATTTGGATAGGTCGAATAGTCACAATCGCAACACTCAGAACCTACGTGAATATGGTTACTATATAATTCATCCTTTTTGACCCCTATGTATAGGACGACTCAGGGTTAAACTGTCAACCCTTATTAGATCATCCGAATCGTGCTCAATTCAAACAGTCCTATGACTCCTCACTAGGACTACCCTGGTCAAGATTTTGCTAAATTGAAACATGATTGTACACAGCTCCTGAATTGGAGTGGTCAATCCCATCTTGACACACGCACCGACAAGTCAAGTATTTGACTACACCCAGCAGCCTTTCGTCACTGAATTAGAAATTCAGATAGTCCAGTGCCTAAGTACAGTGAGTTGCTTGCAAGTCACCGTGACGGTCTCAGGTCAGAGGGATAGTTATACCCATATCCCATCGGAGTAAATCTTGACAGCAGAAAAGGCTCTGGAGTCGGTCACGTGCAGTGCAGATGTACCCTTATATCTCACCTGTATGCCATACCAGTGTCTTCACACTCCTTGGTTAAGAGGACAACCAACCCATATGGCACACAATGACCTATGCTTGATAAACGTTGTCGTCCTTGGTAACAATGTATCATTTGATCGCGAACAGGTTTAAGGACTAAACGACAAATCCTCCTTTGTCGAGTCTAAATAGTCCTAAGGACTTCACCACAACACAGGAGTTCATTAGAAGATGAAATAATTTGTGATAAAAATTATCAAAATAATTTTTATTTATTTATAATTCATATACTAATACAAGAAAGAGCACAACCGTCAACAGGCTAATGATTGGCTTTGGGACACTATTCCCAATATCTAGTTATGCATATGAGATATGTAGATTGAATCATACATATATGATATGTAGATTTAGTTTATTTTTTGAGTAGCCTTGTACTTCTCAATATTCATAGTAAAGACCGTCCTGCCATAGAAGACTATGGTGGAAGGGATATGCCTGCATGAATTGAGAGGAAGAATTGCGAAACGAAGAGGAGAACTTAATTTTTTGCAAAATCCTACATCCAAAAATTCTAGGATCTTTTGTATATGATGTACGTTTAAGTTGTTTAAATCTGAAAAATTATTTTCACATCTAAACTAGAACTTTTAATAATACTCATATGATTTGAAATATTGAAATCTGTAGCTGGCATGCCTGTCGAGTCGACTCAATTTCTATTTGAGTTGACTCGAGACTCTGGTGAGTCGGCTCAATTTGCAGGTGAGCTGACTCAGTTGCATAGACTGATGCTAACAGCATTTTCTATTCATCACAGATGAGTCGACTCAGTTTCAGAGTTGAGTCGACTCACTGTGATGAGTTGACTCATGTCCAGGATGAGTCGACTCATTTTTGTGGATAAAAAATCTGTATAAGATATAAAGTATAAAATTATTTAGATCTGAAATTATTTTGACATCTAAACTAAACCCATGTTCATAATGCACTTAATTGAGAATTAAGACATAAAACTAAAAGATCTAAAATTGAGAATTTAAGATCTAATTTCATTATATAAGATACGAGATTTTGGGTATGGGCAGCTCAATTAGGTCTAGTTTTGATCGGTTGATCAAAAAGAATCAAAAATTGACTAGGATTGGGTCAAGTGTACTCATGACCAACCCAATAGTTGTAAATTAGTCAGATTGATTAACAATCATATATTACCAATCAAATCTAAGATCTAAATTGGCTCAGTGATTTGGATCTGAGTTTAGGCTGATCTATTCAATTCTAATTGATCAATTGGTATTTAAGATAAGTCTCGATCATAATTTTTAAATGGGATCATGCTTGTATGGTCATGAACAAATGGTGTCTAAGGCAAGCATCTGTAATCCTCTCAACGATCATACTTACCTAGTTAACTTGATTGATTATGTTTTGAATTAGGTTACTTAACAATTCAAGCTAGCCCATGCCACTAAGTTAGTCACAACCATTATGACTAATTAAGGATGAGACTTAAATCCAAATCTTTCTCTAAAATATTAAGTTTGGTGATCTTCCATCATTGTAGTTGTACGGGCCCTTCCTGGGGTTGACTGTTCTCGACTCGACACAGTGGTTCAGTTACACCGAAAAGATACGACCATGCTATAGGCATAAGATGCTGTGAGATGGAGATGGAGTTGGACTCAATATTTCAAACACGGTGAGGATCCCAATGACGATTCCATTTTACGTAAACAGTGGGTCTGACTTAACAAGGAGCGGGCCAATATTCCAGGCATGGTGAGACTTCACGAATTAGAGATCGAAATTAGCTGCAACATGTTTGAAAAAATATTGGATAAGAGTTATTCACTCATCGATTGACCCATTATCAATAACTGTTAGGTGAGGTGGTGAGTCAATCGGTGAGACTACAGTACCCACTAAAATCTTTAATCATGGAGATTTTTGTTTCTCTACTAAGAGAGTGTCAGAGATCTAAAAAAATAGTGAGAGCCTAAATTTATTTTTAAAATAAAATCTCTAAAATAAATTGATTAAGTCAATTATAAAATCTAACGAGAAACTTTGACTCTCTATAGAAAATGTCTGCTTCAAATCTTCTTGCCCGAATCCTAAAGACCAATAGGTTGAGCAGACCTAATTTTAAGGATTGGCTTCAAAACTTAAAGATTATCTTAAGTTTCAAAAAAAAATCGCTATATGCTTGACCAAGATTTTACTCCTCTTCCAGGCCATCCAATTGCTGATCAGAGAGCGTCTCATGAGAAGTGGTTGGATGATGACAATAAAATTCGATATTATATGTTGGCCTCAATGTCTAATAAATTGCAGTGCTAACATAAAGACATGAAGACTACCGAAAAAATTTTGACTCATCTGTAAGAGTTATATGGTAAGCAGAGCCGTGCATACTACGAGGTGTCCAAGCGACTCTTCAAGATGAAAATACGTGATGGGCAGTCGATCCATGGATATTATTTAACAATGATCAAAGACCTTGAGCAGCTTAAAAAACTCGAAATGTCGATGAACAAAGAGTTATAGATTGATCTCATTCTGCAGTCTCTTACAGATTCGTATAAATAGTTTATAATAAACTTCCATATGAATAAGATCCAATGCACTATTGCTGAGTTGATGAATATGCTGGTTACAACTGAGAAAACTTTAAAAAGTTCCAAGGGCTCTTTACTTGCTATGGAGCGGACTTCTTCCAAATGAAAGTAGATTGAAAAGAAGAAAAAGTCCGTGAAGAAGCAAAAGTTGGAGGGTAAGAAGAAGGAGAAGAAGGTCATTCTAAAGAAGAAGACCGTAGAGAAAGAAAAATATTTTCCTTCTAGTACTAATAGAGATTGAAAATGGAATTGGCCAGCTTACCTAGCGAGTCTGAGGAACAAGAGACTTCTGAGGATTATCTGAAGGTATGCTCATTATAGAAACTAATGTAACGATTTCTTCTGCATCTAGTTGGGTGATTGACTCTGGATCTAGTACTTACTATGCACTTTTTTGTAGGATCTTGAGGATAGCAAGAGATTGAGGAAAGGAGAAATGATCCTGCATATTGGGAACGGAGCAAAGATTTCTGTTGTGGCCGTAGAGATGTACCCTCTTTAACTACCATCAAAAAATAGTTTAATTTTAAGAGATTGTTATTTTGTACCTACTGCGAGCAGAAATCTTATTTCTGTCTCTTGCTTAATACAAGATGATTATATAATAAGTTTTTATAAGGATCACTATAATATTTTTCTTGAAAATAAAAAAATTGAAAGTGGCTTCCTTATTAATGGTCTCTTTCAGTTATACGTTGATGTATTTGTGAATTGTATCAAGCAAAATATGAATGTCGTAGTATCTAAATAACTTAGAGATAATGTTAACTAAATGTTGCTCCTAGATTGATTTTGATGATTACAAAGCAGATTGAAGGGATACAAATAATTTTAAAATGAAAAAGTCCTTATGTTCTTCAAGGGCAAAATCGTAATTTCACTAAAATCCTGATTTGATAGTACCATTTGGTAGAACAAATGATTTGAAATCTATTGGTGAAAATTTCATTGTGTTTGGATTTATATTTTTGAAGTTATGAAGGTTTGGAGTGCATGAGTCGACTCATGAGTCAACTCATGGCACTGTGAGCTGATTGGCACGCAAAAATTCTCCTTGGCACGCTAGTTTTCTGGCTTGGCATGACCTGTGAGTCGACTCATGAGTCGACCCACAAGGCATGAGTCGACTCATGAGTCGACCCCTGCTAATTTGAGCCAAGAATTTCCAGAAACGCATTCTCTGGTTTTTGCAACAGAGGTCGACTCATGAGTCGACCCCTGAAGCATGAGTCGACTCATGAGTCGACCCCTGCGATGGAAAATATCAGCAACGGCTATTTTTTTTGCCCATTTTAATTACCATTTATGCTTCCTAAAATTGCTCTAACGGCTCTTTATCTACCTAAATTATTTTCTCTTGCTTCTAATGCTACAAAATGCTTAAAATGGTGAAAGAAATTGCAGATTAAATAGCGGATCAAACGTGAAATCAAAAAAAGAGAAGAACAGAAGAGAGGATCCGAAATTTGCAAGAAAAAGCCTGAGATCAACGAAAAATCCAAAAAAAAAAAGAGAGAGGATCCACAATATACCAGAGAGAGTGTGAAAGAGAAAAGCAAGAGCTTTCAAGGAGAGAATTCTTTACGCCTATTATTTCAACCTTGATCTAGAGATTGTTTCAAAGCTTTCAAGAGATCTTCAATCAACAATCAACCTCTTCTCAAGCATTCAAGCATTCATCCACTTTGAGAAAATCCAAAAAAGGGGTTCTTCATTTGAGTAAAGCTTTTATTGTTATATTCGCTCATTTAAAGGAGCTGTTATTGTATTAATCTGTGCTCAAAATTTTCTAACTCTTTGTGAGTAATTGTTCTTGTTTTTGGAGGATTTCCAAAATAAGAAAAGGTTGATCCGAACCTGAAATCGGAGTGTTTTGGGTTTACTTGTACCCAGAAAACAAGTGATCTAGCTTGGGATAGCTAGTGTCGGAGTTTCCGACGTTTTGTATTCGGGTTGAATACAAAGGATAGTGGATTGAAATTCTCAAGTAGGATCTTGGGGAGTGGATGTAGGTGCAAGGTTAGCACCGAACCACTACAAATCCTTGTGTTTGTGGTGTGCTTTATCGCTTCACTTTATTTCTTTATTATAATCTTGCATTCCTGCTTTAGGTAATTAATATTGAATTAAAATCTTTGTTTTGTTCTTCATAAGTAATCTGTTGGGCTTAAAATTTTTTAGAAACCCAATTCACCCCCTCCTCTTGGGTTGCATAGCTGGGCAACAAGTGGTATCAGAGCCGGTGCTCTAGCTCTTCTTTGATCTAATAATCAAAGAGCCAAAGATCTATGGCAACCCATGTTGGTACTTCTCTAGCCGAAGGGCAATCAACAAACCGACCTCCACTTTTCAATGGGTCTAATTACACCTATTGAAAAGCTCGGATGAAGATTTTCATACAAGCACTCGACTATGATATGTGGAGTATCATAGTGAATGGTCCTCACACACCCACCAAGATTATAGATGGTGAGGAATCAGTCAAACCCGAGAAAGAATGGGATGAGGTTGACAAGAAATTGGCACAATTAAATGCCAAAGCCATGAATGTTCTTTATTGTGCACTAGATGCTAGTGAATTCAATCGTATTTCTACTTGTGCATCTGCTAAAGAAATATGGGATAGGTTAGAAGTCACCCATGAGGGAACAAATCAAGTAAAAGAGTCTAAAATAAACATGCTTGTACATAAATATGAATTGTTCAAAATAGAGCATGATGAGTCCATAACTGCCATGTTTACTCGTTTTACTGATATAATTAATGGTTTGAAGAGTCTTGGCAAATCTTATACTAACAGTGAACTTGTAAGGAAGATTCTCAGGTCACTGCCAAGAACTTGGGAAGCCAAGGTGACTGCCATCCAAGAAGCAAAGGACTTGAACACTCTACCTCTAGAAGAGCTTCTTGGATCCTTGATGACTCATGAACTTAGCATGAAGCAACATCAAGAGGATGAAGTCAAAAAAAAAAGAACTATTGCCCTCAAATCCACAACTTCGTCTGATTATGAAACGGATGACTCTGAAGATGAAGATCAGGATGAAGAAATGGCTCTCATCACCCGAAAATTTAAGAAGTTTCTAAGAAAAAGGAAACAGGGGATGAGAAAGAAATTCACAAAAGGGGATCAAAGCAAAGAAAAGGAGAAAGATCAACCCCCTATATGCTACGAGTGCAAGAAACCAGGACATTTCAGATCCGAATGTCCACAATTGAAGAAAGGTCCAAAGAAGTTCAAAAAGAAGGCAATGATGGCGACCTGGAGTGCGAGTGATGACTCAAGCTCCGACGAGGAAACCTCAACAGAACAAGCCAACCTGTGCCTGATGGCACATGAAAATGAGGTGTGTCTAGCATCCCAAGAAGGAAACAGAAAATGGTATCTTGACAGCGGATGCTCGAGACACATGACTGGTGATGAATCACAATTCATCACGCTTGATGCTAAGGATGGAGGGATGGTCACCTTTGGAGATAATGGCAAAGGAAAGATCATCGGGATAGGTAACATTGGTATCACTCCCTCCAAATACATTGAGAATGTTTTATTAGTTAAAGGTTTAAAGCATAACTTACTTAGCATTAGTCAATTCTGTGATAAAGGGTATAAAGTAAGTTTTGAATCATCTGTTTGCATTGTGACGAGTCCTATTAACGATGGCATTAAATTTATAGGACATAGGCATGGCAATGTTTATATGGTAGACTTGAATGATTTAACATGCAATGCCTAGTTTCCTTAAATGCTAAAATAAATGAGACTAGTTGGCTGTGGCATCGTAGACTTGCACACATTAGCATGCATTCTCTCTCAAAATTAATTAAAAAGAATTTAGTTCTCGGTTTGCCAAAACTGAATTTTGAAAAGGATAGAATTTGTGATGCATGCCAATTAGGTAAACAAACTAGAGTATCATTTAAATCCAAAAATACTGTTTCAACTTCTAGACCTTTAGAGCTCTTACATATGGATTTATTTGGACCAACAAGAACCACCAGTCTAGGAGGAAAAAGATATGGCTTTGTAATTATAGATGATTACTCTCGTTTTACTTGAGTTTTCTTTTTGGCTCACAAAAATGAAACTTTTCAAATATTCACTAAATTTCATCGAAAAGTCACTAATGAAAAAGGGTTTTCAATTCAAAATATTAGAAGTGATCATGGAACAGAATTTGAAAATCATGACTTTAAAAATTTTTGTGATGAAAATGAAATTGGCCATAACTTCTCTGCTCCTAGGACACCCCAACAGAATGGGGTAGTTGAAAGGAAAAACAGAACCTTAGAAGAAATGGCCCGTACCATGCTTTGTGAAAGCAACCTTCCAAGATATTTTTGGGCGAAAGCTATTAACACAGCATGTTACATTTTAAATCATGCTTTAATTAGATAATTTTTAAAGAAAACCCCCTATGAACTTTGGAAAGAAAGAAAATCAAATATTGCATATTTTCATGTTTTTGGTTGCCGATGTTTTGTATTAAATAATGGCAAAGAAAAACTTGGTAAATTTGATGCAAAATCAGATGAAGCAATCTTTCTAGGTTACTCCTCCACTAGTAAAACATTTAGAGTGTTCAACAAAAGAACTTTAGTAGTTGAGGAGTCCATACATGTTGTTTTTGATGAATCTAACGATCTTTCTTCAAGGAAGAATGAGGATGTTGATGATGCAGAGCCACTAATAGAAGGTATGAAGGAGATCACTCTGAAAGACTCAGCAACTCCAAAAGACAAGGATCAAGAAGATGAACAAAATGAAAGAGGTGAAGAAATTCAAGAACAACTTCAAGGTACTAATGACCTACCCAAGGAATGGAGGTATGTTCACAACCACCCTAAGGAGTTAATTATTGGTGACCCTATGCAAGGAGTAAAAACACGTTCTTCACTTAGAGATGTACTTAATCATTGTGCTTTTGTATCTCAACTTGAACCTAAAACTTTTGAAGAGGCTGAAAATGATCATAACTGGATTAATGCTATGCAAGAGGAACTTAATCAATTTGAAAGAAATAATGTTTGGACCTTAGTATCAAGACCTAAAGATTATTCAATAATTGGAACAAAATGGGTCTTTAGAAACAAATTAGATGAGCATGGAAATGTAATTAGAAATAAAGCAAGACTGGTTGCTAAGGGATATAATCAAGAAGAAGGAATTGATTTTGATGAAACCTTTGCACCTGTTGCTAGATTAGAAGCTATTAGACTTCTACTTGCATATGCTTGCTTTATGAATTTTAAATTATTTCAAATGGATGTTAAAAGTGCATTTTTAAATGGATATATTTCTGAAGAAGTATATGTAGAACAACCCCCTGGATTTGAAAATCATGCTTTTTCCAATCATGTCTTTAGATTAAATAAAGCTTTATATGGATTAAAACAAGCACCTAGAGCATGGTATGAAAGGCTAAGCAAATTTCTACTAAATAATAGTTTTTCAAGAGGCAATGTAGATACAACCCTATTTATTAAAAGAAATCAAAATGATATGCTAATTATACAAATTTATGTTGATGACATAATTTTTGGGTCTACTAATGAATCCCTTTGTCAAGACTTTGCTAAGCTTATGCAGGGAGAGTTTGAGATGAGCATGATGGGAGAACTCACCTTCTTCCTCGGACTCCAAATCAAACAATCAAAAGAGGAAATCTCCATCACCCAAAGCAAGTACACCAAGAAACTACTCAAAAGATTTGGAATGGAGAACTGCAAACCAATTGGCACACCAATGAGTCCCTCAAGTAAGCTTGACAAGGATGATGAAGGTAAAAGCGTAGACTTAAAATACTATAGAGGTATGATTGGCTCATTATTATATTTAACTACAAGTAGGCCTGATATCATGTTTAGCATTTGTTTATGTGCTAGATATCAATCTAATCCTAAAGAATCTCATTTGAATGCTGTTAAAAGAATCCTTAGATACTTAAATGGTACTCAAACTCTAGGGTTATGGTACTCTAAGGACTCACAAATTAATTTATTAGGATATTCAGATGCTGATTTTGCTGGATGTAAATTAGATAGAAAAAGCACAAGTGGAACTTGCCAATTTCTTGGAGTTAACCTAATCTCATGGTTTAGCAAGAAACAAAATTCGGTAGCACTGTCTACGGCTGAGGCCGAATACATTGCAGCCGAAAGTTGTTGTGCTCAAATCTTGTGGATTAAGCAACAACTCGAAGACTTTGGAATCAAACTTAATGAAACACCAATAAGATGTGATAACACAAGTGCCATAAATCTATCTAAAAATCCAATTCAACACTCAAGATCCAAACATATTGAAACAAGACATCATTTCATAAGAGAACATGTTCAAAACAAAAATATAATTCTTGAATATGTTTGCACTGAAAATCAATTAGCTGATATCTTTACAAAGGCCCTTAGTGAGGATAGATTCTGTGAAATTAGGAGAAATCTAGGAATTCTAGATCCATTTGCCTAAAATTTCTCAATTTCCAAAGAATTGATTAGAGATCAAGTTTCAACATCTATCCTGGTCACAAAAGCTCAGATTTATCACTCTAAAAACTTATCATTGAGCAAAATTCCTTCTCCCAAAATTTTGAATTTTTCTGGAATTTATTTGCATTTTTTCTGAATTTCTGAACTTCATGAGTCGACCCCCATGAGTCGACTCAATGGCAAACTTGTAAATCCCACCAACTTTCAACGGGTTCATTGTTTTTATAAGGGTTACTGTTTGTGAGACGACTCATCTTCCCATCGTTCTTCTTCCAAAAGCCGTCTTCTCCAACTCTTCTTGCTCCAAATCCAAGGATTAATTTTGAGGCAATTCTCTCTCCTCCTCTCCACCAAAAATCGCCTCCTTCAAAAGGATTTTCTGTGCTTTCTCGCTTTGCTTGGCGCGGTTGGAAAGTGCCCTAGCTCTTTACCGAACTTCCAAAATCCACTTCTTCTCTCCACCAAAATCCTTCGTCACTCTCTTGTGATCCCTCCTCCACTCAATTCAAGTCTTCTTGTCTGCTACTTTAGTGGATATGGCTCCAAAGATGAAGCTTCCCCAAAGAAGGAAATCAATCCGTGAGCCTGAAGAAGTTGTCCGAAAGAAAAGGCATGCTCAGTCTTCAACTGCTCCCACTCCAGTTTCTGTACCTACTCAAGGTCCCTCTCAATCCTCCATAAGCCCCAGTGTAAATCCTCTCTCTGATAGAAAAGTAAAAACTGGGAAAAATATTGATTTTCGGTTCTTTGAGAGAGAAAGCTTTACTTTTGCAAGTAAGATCAAAAATCAAGGATGGGAACTTTACTGCTCCCTTAAGGAAGTCACCTATGTTGATCTAGTTAGAGAGTTCTACCAGAACCTAAATTATGGAAATGGGTCAGTGACTTCAACTGTAAAGGGGATTGACATATGCTTGGATTCTAGGATATTGGGAGAAATACTTCAGTTGCCTAGTGAAGGATACTCATATATGGAACTCCAAATTAAAGAAGAAGGGATCAGAATGATCTTAGGAGAAACTTATTCAGGAAGTCTAAACAAGTTAAAAGCAAAGATTTTGTCCATTGAGATGAGGGTCCTGCATCAGATTGTAACAAAGCTATTCTTTCCTAGGAGTGGTAGGCATGACTTACTATCTGGCAGAGATGTATGTGTCATATTTCATATCATCACTCAGACCCCCCTGAACCTCCCTGCACTTATGATAGAGGCCATGAGAGAAACTTTGAATAGATCCAAGGCACACTTGCCTTATGGTATGGCCCTTACTAGAGTATTCAGGAGGTTTGGAGTTAGCTGTGAGGGGGAGGCACCTACCAAACTCTCACATGTGGATACTTTCAACCAACACAGCCTGCACCGAATGGGAATTACAAAGACTGTTGGTGGTTGGATCAAGGGATCTGAAGAAAGAACTGAGGATAGAGCTGAAACAAGAGCTGAAGACAGAACTGAAGGCAGAATAGAAGAAGAAGGTCCATCTTCTCCTGTACATGACTTCAGGGCAGCTTCACCAGATACCCAGTTCATTCCTGATACTGAGGCTGGCCCTTCTGAGTTTACTAGGATGCCCACACCAGTGCATCAGCCAGAGAGCAGAGCACCTCATTCGGAGTTCAGACTGGCTGACGATCAGATCAAGCATATTTCACAGCGTGTGGCTTCTTTGCTGTCTAGCCAGTGGAGTAGTACTTCTTTTGCACCTAGAGCAACCTCTTCTGATCAGACCATTACTCCCCACATCTCCACTGTGTTTTAGATGATTTCAGATTAGTCCATCAGGATACAGCAGCTTGAGGACACAGTCTGGAGACTGACTGGCAGAGTTCTTGACTTGCAGGGGCAAGTCCTTGCATTGGCCCATCCCCAGCCACAGGAGTCTACTATTGAGGTCACAGACCTCACTGCAGAGGCTGGCAGGCTCAGAGGAGCACTAGAAGGTGGATATGAATTACTGAGGAAAGAGATCCGAGGATCGAGTGAGCATGCTACCACTCAGTTCACTGCTCTACTTCAATCTGTTTCCAGAGCACTGAATGTACTTGATTCTATCAGACTCACCCTTTCTGTTCAGTCCCTAGCATCTCAGCGTTCTCAGCCACCCAGTTCATCTCGTTCTCCTGCTCGTGCTAGAGGCAGATGGGGTAGAGGATGCACTTCTGATCCATCATCTCCTCACCCTATATCTGATGACTCCGATCATTGACTTATCTTGTTCTAGGGTCTATACCTCGGGGCCATGTATTGACAATTAGCTGGTTGAATTTTATTTTTAAGACCTATGTATTGAAACAATTATGATATTAATGGAATCATCTTTGTAATGATCATATTTTGGTTATATATTTTCTTCTTGTTGAAATTTTGTCTTCTCCTTGTTGTTGTTTGCTGTTGATAATTGCTATATTAAGGGGGAGCAAACATCTATGAAAAACTCTAAAGGGGAAGAAATTAAAGAATATTTTTAACTATGTTTGATGATGTCAAAAAGAGAGAGAAATTAAACAAAAATAAAAATTAAAATTAAACAAAAAGCAAAACCCTAAATTATGATGTCAAAAAGGGGGAGAAATTAAACAAAAACAAGAATTGGAAGATTAAACCAAACTTGAGAAATTAAAACCAAACTTGAGAAATTAAACAAAAAATTGGAAGATTAAAAAAAAAATAATAAAAAAAAAAAATATTGGGAAACAAATATTGGAGAAATTAAATAAAACTTTGAGAAATTTGGTATCGAAATTTGGTATCAGACAGAAATTAAACAAAAAGCCATCCATCAAAAGCAAAATCATAAGTATAATGCAAATAAGTATTTTTTATATATATGCTCTGATATATTTCAAAATTCAAACTTGCTCTGATACATCTTTTGAAATTTTATTCACCTTGATACAACTTAAGAAATTTGATTTACTCTGATACACCCTAAAATTTCTTTTAACTTGCTCTGATATATGATAAAATTTAATCTAATACAGTGTGAAGGTTTCTCTGATATATTATAACATTTGCTCTGATACAGTGTGAAATTTTCTCTGACATTTACTCTAAAACAGTGTGAAATTTTCTCTGACATTTGCTCTAATACAGTGTGAAATTTTTTCTGATATATTATAAAATTTTCTTGCTCTGATACATTATAAAATCTTTTCTAATATCATTGTAAAAATTATTTTTCTTGCTCTGATACATTGCAAAATTCATTTCTCTTCTCTTGCTCTGATGTATCTTAAACTCAAAATGATCTAATACCCTTTTCAAATCTTTAAGAAAATGGACAAACTATTTTTGCATTTATATTACATGCCAAAAGAATCATACTCTTTTCAAGCATATACACCTAAAATGGATTCTTTTGAAATTGATGCATTAACATAAATATTTTTGTTCAAATATTTTGTCATCATCAAAAAGGGAGAGATTGTTGCTCCTAGATTGATTTTGATGATTACAAAGCAGATTGAAGGGATACAAATAATTTTAAAATGAAAAAATCTTTATGTTCTTCAAGGGCAAAATCATAATTTCACTAAAATCCTGATTTGATAGTACCATTTGGTAGAACAAATGATTTGAAATCTATTGGTGAAAATTTTATTGTGTTTGGATTTATATTTTTGAAGTTATGAAGGTTTGGAGTGCATGAGTCGACTCATGAGTCAACTCATGGCACTGTGAGCTGATTGGCACGCAAAAATTCTCCTTGGCACGCTAGTTTTCTGGCTTGGCACGACCTGTGAGTCGACTCATGAGTCGACCCACAAGGCATGAGTCGACTCATGAGTCGACCCCTGCTAATTTGAGCCAAGAATTTCCAGAAACGCATTCTCTGGTTTTTGCAACAGAGGTCGACTCATGAGTCGACCCCTGAAGCATGAGTCGACTCATGAGTCGACCCCTGCGATGGAAAATGTCAGCAACGGCTATTTTTTTTGCCCATTTTAATTGCCATTTATGCTTCCTAAAATTGCTCTAACGGCTCTTTATCTACCTAAATTATTTTCTCTTGCTTCTAATGCTACAAAATGCTTAAAATGGTGAAAGAAATTATAGATTAAATAGCGGATCAAACGTGAAATCAAAAAAAGAGAAGAACAGAAGAGAGGATCCGAAATTTGCAAGAAAAAGCCTGAGATCAACGAAAAATCCAAAAAGAAAAAGAGAGAGGATCCACAATATACCAGAGAGAGTGTGAAAGAAAAAAGCAAGAGCTTTCAAGGAGAGAATTCTTCACGCCTATTGTTTCAACCTTGATCTAGAGATTGTTTCAAAGCTTTCAAGAGATCTTCAATCAACAATCAACCTCTTCTCAAGCATTCAAGCGTTCATCCACTTTGAGAAAATCTGAAAAAGGGGTTCTTTATTTGAGTAAAG
Source organism: Elaeis guineensis (assembly GCF_000442705.2). Taxonomy (NCBI): domain Eukaryota; kingdom Viridiplantae; phylum Streptophyta; class Magnoliopsida; order Arecales; family Arecaceae; genus Elaeis; species Elaeis guineensis. The sequence goes on along the minus strand of NC_026007.2, from coordinate 18,988,820 downwards.
CTTTTATTGTTATATTCGCTCATTTAAAGGAGCTGTTATTGTATTAATCTTTGCTCAAAATTTTCTAACTCTTTGTGAGTAATTGTTCTTGTTTTTGGAGGATTTCCAAAATAAGTAAAGGTTGATCCGAACCTGAAATTGGAGTGTTTTGGGTTTACTTGTACCCGGGAAACAAGTGATCTAGCTTGGGATAGCTAGTGTCGGAGTTTCCGATGTTTTGTATTCGGGTTGAATACAAAGGATAGTGGATTGAAATTCCCAAGTAGGATCTTGGGGAGTGGATGTAGGTGCAAGGTTAGCACCGAACCACTATAAATCCTTGTGTTTGTGGTGTGCTTTATCGCTTCACTTTATTTCTTTATTATAATCTTGCATTCCTGCTTTAGGTAATTAATATTGAATTAAAATCTTTGTTTTGTTCTTCATAAGTAATCTGTTGGGCTTAAAATTTTTTAGAAACCCAATTCACCCCCCCCTCTTGAGTTGCATAGCTGGGCAACACTAAAAGTACTTATGGCACCTAAGGCTAGACCACATTGGAGAAGATAGGATTAACAGATTGAAAAAAATTAGACTGTTGGATCTGTTGGCTTTCAAGTTATATCCGATCTATGAATCATATTTTCAAAAAAAAATGATCAAGCTGTCTTTTGTAAGACACGGAGAAAGGACCATAAAGATACTTGTTCTGGTGTATTCAAGTGTGTGCAGTCCATTTAATGTACCGGTCAGAGGAGATTATCTCTACTTCATAATCTTTACCGATGATTTTTTGTGATATGGATATGTGTACCTTATGTGATGCAAGTCTGAGACAATTAAAAAGTTTAAAGAATTTAGAAATGAAGTAGAAAAATAATCTAGAAAGTCTCTTAAGATTCTTTGATCAAATCGAGGAGATAAATACCTTAGTGAAGAATTTTTAGGTTATCTCAAAGAACATAGCATAGTCTCACAGTGGACTCCTTTTGAAACACCTCAACTCAATAAAATTTTAAATGAAGAAATTAGACCCTATTAGATATGGTTTGATCCATAATGAGCTTCATCAATCTTTCTATTTTTCTTTGGAGACATAGTCTGCTTACTGTTATTTATGTACTGAATAGGGTTCCTTCTAAAACCATTCCTACCATACCATATGAGATATGGCATAGTAAGAAATCAAGTCTAAGTCACCTCAAGATTTGGAGTTGTCCGGTTCATGTCAAATGACAACAGATGGACAAGTTAGAAATAAGGTCCCTTAAAGCTCATTTTATTGCATATCCTAAGGAGTCTTTAGGATATTATTTTTACCTTTCAAAAGACCATAATGTGATTGTGAGTTGACATGCAGTCTTTTTTGAAAAATAGTTTATTCAAGATGGAGGTATGAAAAGATAGATTAGGCTCGAAGAGAAAATCTCTGAAGAGTAATGAGTCTCGAAACCTATAGAATCAATTCAGTTAGAGCTGATCCACGCACCTCCTCCTTCACCTTGTAAGTCTAGTAGGATTTTTTGTCCTCTTAAAAAGTATTTAGGTATTATCTCAGAGGATATAGAGTAAATATTTCTTACAAAAAATAGGATACATAGAGATGACCCCAAAACCTATAGCGAGGTGGTATCAGATATCGACTCCGAGAAATGATTAGAGGTAATAAAGTCAAAAATTGACTCGGTGCACTCAAATCAAGTCTGGACCTTAGTGGATCCACCTAAAGGTATTGTATCTATTGGGTGTAAATGGATTTACAAGAGAAAGATTGGTGCAAATAGAAAGGTAGAGACCTTTAAAGTTAGGCTCGTGGTAAAAGATTATAGTCAGCGTGAAGGCATTAACTATCAGAATACCTTTTTGTCTGTGACCATGCTTAAGTCCATTCGCACATTGCTTACCGTTGTAGTATATTTTGATTACAAAATATTCTTAAATGGATATGGAACAGCCGCTTGATTTCACTTTCAATGATGGTGATCACAAGGTTTGCAAATTGTAAAGGTCTATTTATGGACTTAAGCAAGCATCTCAGAGTTGGAATGCATGTTTCAATGATGTAATCAAATTGTTTGGTTTCATCAAGAATGATGAGAAATCATACATATTTAAAAAGATCAGTGAGAGCGCTGTTACTTTTCTCGTATTATATGTGGATGACATCCTCCTAATTGGGAATGATATTTTCATATTAACTTCGGTCAAAGTTTGGTTGTTCAAAGAATTTTTCATAAAAAACCTAGGAGAGGTATCCTTTATTTTGGAGATCAAGATTTATAGAGATAGATCTAAAAGGATGTTTGGATTGTTACAAAAGATGTACATTGAGGAGGTGCTGAAAAGATTCAATATGGAGAACTCCAAAAGGAAACTTCTATCCTTCAGACATGGTATCCATCTCTTCAAAAAGATATGCCCCAACACATCAGAAGAGATAGAACACATGAGCAAGATCCCTTATGCTTTGGCTAAAGGAGCCTCATGTATGTCATACTTTGTACATGACATGATATCGCCCATGCTTTGAGTGTCACAAGTAGATATCAGTCAAATCTAAAAAAGAGTACTAGACTTCTGTGAAATATATCCTTAAGTATTTGAGAAGGACTAAGGATATGTTTTTGATCTTTAGCAATAGAGATCTGAAAGTATAAGGGTATATTGATTCAGATTTTATGTCTGATATTGATGATCGAAAGTCGACATTAGGTAGTATTTTTTTGTGTAATAGTGGTTCTGTGAGCTGGAAGAATTTCAAGCAGATTGTCACAGCAGATTTCACCATAGAAGCAATGTACATCGCTGCATCGAAAGCTGTGAAGAAGGTATTTTGATTCAAGAAGTTTGTTACTGAGCTGGATGTGATGCCATTCTATTTTATTGCGACAATAATAGTGCCATAGTCCTTGCTAAGGAGCCGAGATCTTATCAAAAATTTAAGCACATCAAGCGGCGGTTCCACCTTATCCGTGATTTATCTCAAGAAAAAATACATCGAGATGAAGAGAGTCGACTCCACAGACAATGTGGCTGACTCACTGATGAAGTAATTGAGCCAGCAAAAGACTGAAGTCTATCTTGAGAAGATAGAACTTAGATTTGTAGTTAATTGACTTTAGTGTAAGTGAAAGTTTGTTGGATCGATATATATCCTAGAAGCCAGATTGGCTGACACCTATAAAATTTTTTTAGAACATATTTTGTATAATTAACTTTTATATTAATAAAATCTAAATTTTTATCCATTCACATCTAAATTTATTATATCTGTGAATTGTCCATTAAGTTAATGGGTATGATAACGCATATTCTTAAAAATTAAGAATTTGAGACATGTGCTATTATTAGTTAACTTATAAATTATCCCCAATCATAGAATCATCTCAGAGATGATGATTGATCTAGAAAGATGAGTGTATGTTCGCTTCTTTCAAATAGATGAGTCTTAAATCTATAGTGTGGAGATATTAGAGTGAAAGTACAAGTGCTTGTTAGGAATAAGGATATTGAGCATCATCAATCACAAATAGTCACTAGGATATCTATCTTCTTATCAATGACATATTTATAGCTGCAGTAGTGCGTTTAGTTCTTTGACCTGAGGTGCATCGATCATTTACTTTAAGGGTGTTTTAGTTTGAGTACACCATAATTCGATTTTCTAGCCATATGGAGCCTTGAGGTGTATGTTGGCTACAGTATGTTCATTATAAAAATTGGATTGCATCAAAATAGAATCTATCGATCTCGATAGAACAAGAATAGTCCTATGTAGATCATGAGATTGAGTTTTAAAGTCTATGGCCATAGCAGTGTGAATGATGGAAAATTAAAAGTGTTTTCATAAGATTTCACATCAGACTCAAATCGATTGATTCTAACATATGACAGAAAAGAGATTTGACGAGTTATCCTTGACCTCTGTCCTATCGGGACTCATGATAGAAGAACTAAATCATACGATAACTGCACCTAGAGATTCATCTCTTCAATTCTGATAGATTGCTACTATATATTACTAGATGTCATCGATGAATTATGGGACCCATGAGTATAATTTTAGATCGATTGAAAAGAGTTTGAATGATACTGTGATGGAGATCATGGTATATCTTACTATCAAACAAAATTGAACCTACGGGGTCATGTATTAAGAGATTTAATCTTACATTGATCAATTGGGCTTGTGAAATCACAATTGGATTAGGATTTATAAAATCCTATTGGGTTAAGGTGCACCATGCTAGCATATGGTTAAATTCATTTCTTCTTTGGACTTAAATTTTTTATTAAATAAGGATTAGATCAAGTCTATGTCTAGCCTTATTTCTAATCTAAATCCATTTTAATTTGGGTTTAGAAGAGCACCTAATTGGGTGCCCAAGAGGACTAGATCAAACCAATTAGGAGATGCAAGCCCTCCTCTTCTTCTCTCTTGATTTTCCTTTCTTGGCATGGATTATTTGGAAGGAAGAGTGGGATGCACGCCACCTCTAGATGAGATCTAGAGGGGGCACACACCCCCTCTTCTTTTGGTATATTCCAGGGGCGCACGCCTCTGAAAAATGCATGGAGAATGAGAGAGGTGCATGCCCCTCTCTAATTTTTGCATGAAGAGAAAGTGCTCTCTCTATTGCACACTCGAGAAGGATAGGTGGGCTGCCTCTACTTTTCATTTTGGGTGTGGGCCTTTCCAATTGGGCTTGATTTTTTTAAAAAAAAATTAGATTAAAAGAAAAGTGTCATTATGTGATAACGACCAGCCTTTTAATGCCAATTTGGTTTTGATTTGGACTCGAATCAAGGGGTCTATTTAATAGGTAGCCTTTTATGATTTGCTAAGAATGAAAATCTAATTTTCTAGATCCCTCTTCTTGTGTCCATGCCCTCCTCTCCCTCTCATCTCCATCCAACACCCAAGGGTTGGGTGTCCCCATCTCCACACACCTAAGGTAGTTGGGCAATTCTGTAGCGAAATTCAGTGCAGGGGTAAAATGATAATTTTAAAATTTTTTCAAAATCACTATTTTACAGTGAAAATTATTAATTAATCTAATTAATTAACATAAATTTATCCTACACTAAGATCTAAATATGATATATAGTATGCATTCATTTAAATTTAAAATTCAAATTCGAATAGTAAACACTTTACTGTAATGTGTTTAGAACACAATACCTTTGTGCGGGTTGTAGATCGCCGCAATCTGATCACCGTCGGAAGAGTCTGATCATCGCGATGTAGCCATACAGCATGTCTGGCCTCTGTGGATCATCCACATGAAGCTTCCGATCTGATCGACTCCTCATGAGTGCTAGCTCATTGTAGAGCCCTTTTGACGGCCGATGTTGATCAAACTCCTTCGATCGATGTCTGTCGATTCTTTGGATACTTCAGATCGTCAACAGATGTGCTTGAGAGGATGTTGAAGATCTTCTTGAGATTTTGTGGGCTCATGACACTCGTAGCTCACTTTCTCACTTTTCGAACCCCAGACTAAAACTCTAGGGAACTCATCGAAAACCTTGCACCCACTTTTCTTTCTTTTCTTTCTTTTTCTCTTGGAAGGATATGGACTTCCTTCTCATGCACAAGTCTTCCTCACACCCCAAAATTTTTCTCCAAAAATTTTTTTCCTACACGCCCCACTCTTCTCCTCCTTTTATAACAACGTCAAACGTCTTATCCAAAAGAAAAGATAAAGATGAGTAATTACACATTTGAATTCAAATCAAATTTTGAATTCAAATGAATACCAACTCATCCCTTATCCACTAAAGGCATGAGGCATGGCTAAAATTATGCATGGAGTGATTTCATGAGAAATATTTTTCTCATGTAATAAATAGAGCATTAAAAAAAGGAATAAGGCACAAAGATTGATTGCCCATTCAAATTCAAACTTTATTTTGAATTTGAATGGCCAACCAATCATCCTTATCCATTCATTTGACATATTAAAGTGGGGCGTGGAGAGGGCTTGGCATGAGGAAAAAATTCATGACAAGTTCCTTCTCATGAATTCAAATGGATGCAATGGAAGTGAGGTGGCGCATGGAGATTGGGTCAAGGTGGTTTCATTATTTAAACCAACCTAATTGAACCAAATAAGTTAGGTCCAATTAGACTAATTTAAACCCAACTTAATTAGACTTAATTAGGCTCAATAAAATCTTAATCAAATCAGGAATTGATTAAGTCCAACCTCTGATCAAATCAGGGACCAAACCATCTCGACGATTAGGTCAACTCTTAACCTAATCGGGTCAAACCCAACTGAATCCAATTCAATTGGACTTGATCCAAAAATAATTACTCAATCAAATTGAGTTAATTAGTAATCAAATCACTAATTAAACCTCTCATAAATACTGAGTCCAAATTCGATGGACAATCGGGCATCAGAATTCATCGATATGTAACCCTGATCGAAAAGTCCTAACCAGTGAAACTCTTGACCCCGGTACCCATAATGTGTGAAACTTGTGATCAGAGAATCCTGATTCTCGATCATTGAGTCTCAAACATGTAGGACTCTACACCAGCAATCAGATCGGATAGGAACTTCTAATGTGTATGACCCCACAGGTTCGAACCTAAGCCGGTAGCACAGGAACTAATTCCTGTACTAATCGAAGTGACCATCTAGCAATGGTACCCAACGTTCGGATAGGTCGAAGAGTCGCAATCGTAACACTCAAAACCTACATGAATATGATTACTGTATAATTCATCCTTTTGACCCCTGTGTTTAGGACGACTCAGGGTTAAACTGTCAATCCTGATCGAATCGTGCTCAACTCAAACAGTCCTGTGACTCCTCATAAGGACTACCCTGGCTAAGGTTTTGCTAAATTGAAACACGACTGTACACAACTCCTAAACTGGAGTGGTCAATCCCATCTTGACACACGCACCGACAGGTCAAGTACTTGACTACACCCAGCAACCTTCCATCACTGAATTAAAATTTCAGGTAGTCCAGTGCCTAAGTGCAGTGAGTTGCTTGCAAGTCACTATGGCGGTCTCAGGTCGGAGGGATATTTATACCCATATTCCATCGGAGCAAATCTTGACAGCAGAAATAGCTTCAGAGTCGGTCACATTCAGTGCAGATGTACCCTTACATCTCACCTGTATGCCATACCAGTGTCTCCACACTCATTAGTTAAGAGGACAACCAACCTATATGGCACACAATGACCTATGCTTGATAAACATTGTCGTCCTTGGTAACAACGTATCATTTGGTCGCGAACAGATTTAAAGACTAAACGATAAATCCTCCTTTGTCGAGTCTAAATAGTCCTAAGGACTTCACCACAACATAGGAGTTCATTAGAAGATGAAATATTTTGTGATGAAAAATATCAAAATAATTTTTATTAATTTATAATTCATGTACAAATATAAAAATGAGCACAACCGTCAACAGGATGATGATTGATTTTGGGACACCATTCCCAACAATCTCTCACTTGGCCTAAAGCCAATCGGTGCAGTATTTAATACCCATCTTCGACTTGTAGTTGTCGAACTCCTTCACTGTAATGGCTTTAGTGAATGGGTCGGTTAGGTTCTCCTTTTCATCGATCTTCTGAAGATCGATGTCATCTTGATCCATAATTTTTTGGATGAGATGGTAGCGATGCAGAATATGCTTCGTCCGCTGGTGTGCCTTTGGTTCCTTCGCCTGAGCAATGGCTCCAAAGCTGTCACAGTAGAGCAGAACTGGACCAACAAGGGAGGGTGCTACTCTGAGCTCGGTGATGAATTTCTTCAGCCACACTGCTTCTTTGGCAGCATCTGATGTAGTGACATACTCCGCCTCACAAACTGAATCAGCCACTGTATGCTGCTTGGAACTTTTCCAGCAGATAGCCCCACCATTAAGGGTAAAAATAAATTTTGATACACTTTTGCTGTCATCGTGATCAGACTGAAAACTAGAGTCTGTAAACCCTATAAGTCTCAAGTCCGATTCACCATAAACAAGCCACAGGTTCTTAGTATTTCTTAAATACTTCATGATGGTTTTAACAACCTTCCAGTGATTCTCCCCTGGATCAGATTGGTATCTACTCACTACCCCTAGTGGGTATGCCACATCTGGTCGTGTACATGTCATGGCATACATGATAGATCTCACTGTCGAAGCATATGAAATTCTACCCATACGCTCTCTCTCTTGAGGTATTGTCGGACAATCCCTCTTCGAGAGAGAAATTTCATGGCCTATCAAAAGATAGCCTTTTTTGGAATTCTCCATGCTGAACCTCTTCAGCATAGTATCAATGTACGTGGACTGAGATAAACCAAGCAACCTTTTAGATCTATCCCTATAGATCCTCATCCCTAGAATGTAAGAAGCTTCTCCCAGATCCTTCATGGAGAACTGTGACGACAGCCAAATCTTTATTCCCTATAATGCAGGGACATCATTCCCGATTAAGAGAATGTTATCCACATACAATACAAGAAATACTACAACTGGACCATTAGCCCACTTATAAATGCAGGACTCTTCTCCATTCTTAACGAAGCCATACGTCTTGATCATCTTATCAAAATGTATGTTCCAACTCCGTGATGCCTGCTTAAGTCCATAAATGGACCTCTGTAGCCTGCACACCTTAGACTCATCTGTGGATGTGAATCCTTCAGGTTGTACAATATATACCTCTTCATCCAGCTCTCCGTTTAGGAAAGCTGTCTTCACATCCATCTGCCAGATTTCATAGTCCAGATGGACAGCTATCGCAAGCATAATCTAAATGGATTTGAGCATTGTCACAGGAGAAAACATCTCGTTATAGTCTATACCATAATGTTGATGATATCCCTTGGCAACCAGACGAGCTTTATAGGTTTCCACCTTTCCATCTGCGCCTCTCTTCCTCTTGAAGACCCACTTACACCTTATGGGTTTTACTCCTTTGGGTGGGTCAACCAATGTCCACACATCGTTGACCTTCATGGACTCCATTTCGAATTTCATGGCCTCCAGCCATTTCTCAGAGTTGGATCTTTGCATTGCATCCATGTAGGTGATCGGATCCTCATCATTTTCATCAAGTTCGATAGGATCGCCGTTCCGGACCAAGAAACCATAGTATCTATCCGGTTGACGTGGTACTCTACTAGATCGCCTTAAGGGTGCTTGAACAATGGGCTCCGGATCTGATCTAACCAAATTCGGTTCAGGTTCAGCAACTTGTATTGATTTTTTCACCTGTCGAACTTCGTCAAGTTCGACCTTAGAGGCAACAGTTCCTTCATCAAGAAACTCTTTTTCCAAAAAGATTGCCTTAAGGCTGACAAATACTTTTTGTTCATCAGCTAGGTAGAAGTAATACCCTTTGGTCTCTTTTGGGTACCCTATAAAATTACACTTGTCAGACCTAGGTCCAAGCTTATCCGTAATTCAATATTTAACATAAGTCGGACACCCCCAAACCCTAAGGTGCCAGAGTACTGACTTACGTCCTATCCATATCTCATATGGCGTTTTGGTTATAGACTTACTCGAAACTCTATTTAGAAGGTAACAAGCCGATTCGAGTGCATATCCCCACAGGGAGATCGACAGACCAGCAAATCCCATCATGGATCGAACCATGTCCAACAAGGTCCGATTTCTCCTTTCAGATACACCATTATATTGTGGTGTTCCAGGAGGAGTCCACTGAGAGAGAATCCCATTCTCCCCAAGATATGCCAGAAAATCATTGGAAAGGTATTCACCTCCTCGATCAGATCGAAGAGTTTTAATATACTTTTCAGTTTATTTTTTTACTTCATTTCGGAATAGTTTGAACATTTCAAATGACTCCGATTTATGTTTCATTAAATAGACATACCCATACCTCGATAGGTCGTCTGTGAAGGTTATGAAGTAGAAATATCCACCTCTTGCACTTGAGCTCATGGGTCCACATACATCAGAATGTACCAAACCCAAGAGTTCACTGGCTCGCTCACCTTTTTCAGTAAAAGGTGATTTGGTCATTTTACCAAGAAGACAGGATTCACAGGTTGGAAGTGATTCACAATCACCTATTTCAAGAATTCCTTCTTGAGCCAATCTATTTATCCTGTTCTTATTGATATGACCTAGCCTACAGTGCCAAAGGTAGACTTCTGACACATTATCTATTCTAGGGTATTTATCGGAGGTTTGAACCACATTAACAGGTTGTGATAGAAAGTAAATTTCATTATTAAGTTGTCCAACAAATATTGTAACACCATTCAAAATGATATTACAAACGTTTCTTTTTATTAAAAATTGATAACCGTTCATGGCCAAAAGGCCTACAGAAATAATATTTAATAAAAAACTTGGACAATAGTGACATTCATTCAGAATTACGTTTCGAGAATTGATTACAAGGTTCATGATTCCTAATGCTAGAACTTAAACTTTGCTTCCATCTCCAACATTCAGGAATCTCTCACCTTCATCAAATCTCCTACTAACCTGCAGACCCTGCATCGAATTGCAAATATGATAAGGGCTTCCAGTATCCAATACCCAGGCAGTAGTATCACAAATGGAAAAGTTGCAAGGTGTTATCATATAAGTACCTTGTTTCTTCTTCGGCCTGTTCGGGTCCAGAGAGGCAATGTATAGAGGACAGTTCCTCTTCTAGTGCCCCTGCTTCTTGCAAAAGAAGCACTCCGCCTGGCTCTGGTCAGGCTTGCGCTTCTTGATCTGATCCTGTGCAGACGTCCCAGCATGCAGCTGCACCTTCTTATTCTTCTTCTTCTTGTTCTTCTTCTTTCCTTTCTTAAAGGGTCGACGACCAGAAGAAGACCCTCCCACAACATTCACCGACTCCTTATGGAGCTGGTGATCCTTCTCAAAGTTCTGCAGCAACCCCAACAAGCCGTGGTAGTTCACTGTAGGCTTTGTCATCCGAAAATGAGTAAGGAAGGGGAGGAAGGACTTGGGAATGAATTAAGGATCGCATCCTTACCGAGCTGCTCGTACAGGGGAAAGCCCAGTTTACTTAAGCGCTCAATCATTTCGGTCATGTACAGTACATGATCAGTGACTGAGGCTCCATCCCTCATCCGAGCATTGAAAATGGCATAACTAATTTTGTGCCTTTCAATATCGTCAGGCATGCCAAAGGAGTAGTTCAACATTTGAAGCATCTCCTGTGGCTGGACGTTCTCGAACCTGCGGCTGAACTCATCATTCATTACCGCCAGCATAATGCACCGAACGGTGGTGCGATCGTTGAGCCACTTCTGATAAGTGTCTCGGACCGTCCCTCTAACGTTTGGGGCTGGCTTCTCAGGTGCCGGATCTGTTATTACATAAAGGATCCACTCATGCTCAAGGACGATTTTTAATTTTCGATACCAGCTATTGAAATTAGGTCCCATGAGCTTGTCATTATCTAATAATGACCGGAGCGACAGGTTAGTGGCCATAGCTGCATAAAGAAAAATCAGACCTCTATTAGTACATAAATTATAAATACTAAAGATTTGGACTTTAGTTTAAAGTTTCTCCCAGTATTTTTACGAACTGGTAGCCTCAACCTCCAATTCGAGGAATTACTTTAATTTCTTAGTGGGTACTAGAATCCACACAGACTACACACGAGCCCAACTTTGGTTGGTCAACTCATGTGCATCTATGGGTAGGTTCATAACCAGTTGTTTCTCTAAACAACTTCTAGTAATTGATTTTGCCCCAGAACCTAATTAGTAGGCTTTGGCCTCTACTGAAAAGATCTGGTTAGGTCCAACCATTAACATGATTTGATTTGATGAATCGGATCAATAAATGATCAGGCCCGACTTTGGTCGGCCAACCTGACCATCATCAGAAAGACTCAAACCAAATTATCATATTATGAATGATAATTCCATTAGTCAATAAGCACCAGGCCTTTGGGCCTCCAATGATTATTAAACTAATGGACTCATTATCACTCACTTAATGGGAGGCTATGACTTAGTTATCAATATAACTTAATCATTTTTAGGGACCTAATAATTTTTGAGGATTTTATTAAAGGATAGATGAAAAAAAATATCCAGCCAATTTCAATCCTCCCACTGACTTCATCAAATTAGATTAAAAAAAAAGATTTAATTAAAGCTGGCATTAGGAGCACCTAAATCAGTCAAACTGATTTACCTAATGACATGGGTGAGCCCTAATCACCAAGTGATCTAATCAAAATCTAATTCACCAGGTTGGCCAGGTAAGTGAGATCAGTGGTGGGGATAAGCCATTAACTCGTCAGAGATCGAATCACTACGAGTAGGTCCCGCTTAAAAATCACTAGTCAAACTGCCAAACTTACCTTAGACACCAACTGGTTCATTAGTTTTAATTTGATCAACTTAGTAAATAGGATTCCACCATGTAGCCATGAATTAAGTCCATCTTGGTCTAGTTAAAGACATGGACCCATTCAACTACAACTATTGGAGTTGAGTCTAGAGTATCCTTGACCTAATCTAATTCAACTTTTGATGAGATTTGACCAATTACTCTAATTTAGTCTATTTCTTTAAGCTAACCTTAGGTCTAACCCAATTATGGACCTAATCCATCTAACCCATTGACCCACAAGTTTATGCAATTGTCTTAGGTCTTAATTCATAATTCTAGACCTATTAGACAACACTTAATTCTTTTAATTAAGTATTTGGGCTGATGGGTCAGGGGTTGGCATTTCAAAAATAATTTTTAAATTTGAAAGATTTTATTTTCTATTCACCAAATATGTTGACTCATTTCACAAATAGATCAGCATATTTCATAAATAGCAATCCTATTGCTAATTACAAAACAGAAAATAACTCAATCAAAATAAATCATGAATATTCTTTTAGATCTAATCTAACATATTTATGATAAATTTCACAATTGAACCTTTACAATTAATTTCTTTCACTGCTTCATCTGCATGAGATATAATTGCAGCGGCACCCCTACCGCCATAAGAGACCCCATCGAATGGGAGGAGAGGACCTTTAAACCCTACTTTTCTCCTATGACCGGACGGCCATAGCAACCAACCCAATTCGATTACTTGCTACTTGGATCAAGTATATCTAAATATATCAATTTCAAAATTTAAATTTTAAATTTCAAATTTTAAATTTTGAATTTTAAATTTTAAATAAATTTTAAATTTAAATTTTTAGATTACAACTTAATCTATGCATGCAAATATATATATCATATCTAAGAACCCACTCTGATACCATTTGTAGTGAAATTTAGTGCAGGGGTAAAATGGTAATTTTAAATTTTTTTTAAAATCACTATTTTATCGTAAAAATTATTAATTAATCTAATTAATTAACATGAATTTATCCTACACTAGGATCTAAATATGATATATAGCATGCATTCATTTAAATTTGAAATTCAAATTCGAACAGTAAATACTTTACTGTAATGTGTTCAGAACACAATACCTTTGTGCGGGTTGTAGATCGCCGTAATCTGATCACCATCAAGAGAGTCTGATCATCGCGATGCAGTCACACAGTGTATCTGACCTCTGCGGATTGTCCACACGAAGCTCCCGATCTGATCGACTCCTCACGAGTGCTAGCTCGTTGAGAGCCCTTTTGACAGTCGATGCTGATCGAACTCTTCGATCGATGTCTATCGATTCTTCAGATGCTCTAGATCATCAACAGGCATGCTCGAGAGGATGTTGAAGATCTCTCTGAGATTTTGTGGGCTCACGACACTCGTAGTTCACTTTTTCACTTCTCGAACTCCAGTTTAAAACTCTAGGGAACTCACCGAAAATCTTGCACCCACTTTTCTTTCTTTTCTTTCTTTTTCTCTTGGAAGGATATGAACTTCCTTCTCACGCACAAGACTTCCTCACACCCCAAAATTTTTCTCCAAAAATCTTCTTCCTACACGCCCCACTCTTCTCCTCCTTTTATAACAACGTCAAACGTTTTATCCAAAAGAAAAGATAAAGATGAGTAATTACCCATTTGAATTCAAATCAAAATTTGAATTCAAATGGATACCAACTCATCCCTTATCCACTAAAGGCGTGAGGCATGGCAAAAATTGTGCATGGAGTGATTTCATGAGAAATATTTTTCTCATGTAATAAATGGGGCGTTAAAAAAGGGGATAAAGTGCAAAGATTGATTGCCCATTCAAATTCAAACTTTAGTTTGAATTTGAATGGCCAACCAATCATCCTTATCCATTCATTTGGCACATTAAAGTGGGGCATGGAGAGGGCTTGGCATGAGGAAAAAATTTATGACAAGTTCCTTCTCATGAATTCAAATGGGTGCAATGGAAGTGAGGTGGCGCATGGAGATTGGGTCAAGGTGGTTTCATTATTTAAACCAACCTAATTGAACCAAATAAGTTAGATCCAATTAGACTAATTTAAACTCAACTTAATTAGACTTAATTAGGCTTAATAAAATCCTAATCAAATCAGAAATTGATTAAGCCCAACCCCTGATCAAATTAGGGACCAAACCATCTCGACGATTAGGTCAACTCTTAACCTAATCGGGTCAAACCCAACTGAATCCAATTCAATTGGACTTGATCCAAAAATAATTACTAAATCAAATTGAGTTAATTAGCGATCAAATCATTAATTAAATCTCTCATAAATACTGAGTCCAAATTCGATGGACAATCGGGCATCGGAATTCATCGATATGTAACCCTGATCGAAAAGTCCCAACCAGTGGAACTCTTGACCCTGGTACCTATAATGTGTGGAACTCGTGATTAGAGAATCCTGATTCTCGATCACTGAATCTCAAACATGTAGGATTCTACACCAGCCATCAAATCAGATAGGAACCTCTAATGTATGTGACCCCACGGTTCGAACCTAAGCCGGTAGCACAGGAATCAATTTCTGTACTAATCGAAGTGACTATCTAGCAATGGTACCCGACGTCCGGATAGGTCGAAGAGTCGCAATCGCAACACTCAAAACCTACATGAATATGGTTACTGTATAATTCATCCTTTTGACCCCTGTGTTTAGGATGACTCAGGGTTAAACTGTCAATCCTGATTAGATCATCCGAATCGTGCTCATCTCAAACAGTCCTGTGACTCCTCACAAGGACTACCCTGGCCAAGATTTTGCTAAATTGAAACACGACTGTACACAACTCCTAAACTGGAGTGGTCAATCCCATCTTGACATACGCACCGACAAGTCAAGTACTTGACTACACCCAGCAGCCTTCCGTCACTGAATTAAAAATTCAGGTAGTCCAGTGCCTAAGTGCAGTGAGTTGCTTACAAGTCACCGTGGCGGTCTCAGGTCAGAAGAATATTTATATCCATATTCCATCGGAGCAAATCATGACAGCAAAAATAGCTCCAGAGTCCGTCACGTTCAGTGTAGATGTACCCTTACATCTCACCTGTATGCCATACCAGTGTCTCTACACTCATTGGTTAAGAGGACAATCAACCTATATGGCACACAACGACCTATACTTGATAAACGTTGTCGTCCTTGGTAACAACGTATCATTTGATCGCGAACAGATTTAAGGACTAAACGATAAATCCTTCTTTGTCGAGTCTAAATAGTCCTAAGGACTTCACCACAACATAGGAGTTCATTAGAAGATGAAACATTTTATGATGAAAAATATCAAAATAATTTTTATTAATTCATAATTCATGTACAAATATAAAAATGAGCACAACCGTCAACAGGCTGACGATCGGCTTTGGGACACTATTCCCAACAAATTCTTGTTTAGTGTCAAGAAAAGAAGAAAGCGAGGTCTCAAGCGTTGAGATCGTGAGGAAGAAAATTAAGAATTGATCTAGGATCCAGAAAGGCCGCAGATCATCTTGGAGAAGACAAATCTATCATAAGAAGAATAATCCAAGGTTAATTCTAATAGATATCTATAGAGATCAAACACCTGTGCGGCTCGACAGTGGATCTTCTCATATCCACGATCATCAATCACTGTGAATTACTACCTATGCAAGGTGATCATGAGATTATCACAATCTTTATTTTTATGCTGATTTATAATTTTATTTTCTGATTTAGATCTATGCATCGAATACTGGATTGATTTTATTTTTGAAATCCACTATTTCAATATTTAATCGATCCAGTATGCAATACGATCCTTCATCAGGATGTTGGGACATCCGGCTCTCATCTATCAGTTACTGAAGAGGAGCAAGAGGATAAGAAGGAGGACCATGAGGAGAATCAGACCTAATTTTCTTTTGTTTTGATGTATTATATTTTTTTTGATACTACTTGTAAAATTATATAATTTATATTTTTAATATAATATAATTAATTTATTATTTATGATTATCATATTATCTTTAGATTTTAATTAAAACAGATGTTAAGAATCATAATTGATTATGATTAATTAAAATAAGTTTTAAAAAATATAATTACATATTTTTTTTAAAAAATAAATTAACTATTATTGATAGTATTAATGATAAAATAGCTATCGTTAATTTTTTTTAAAATTTTAAAATTTAATTTAAAAATAAAAAAATAAATAACGATGAAATTTAGCCATCACAAATGCCGTTAGTAATAGTTGTTATTAGTGACGGCTAAAAAATCTATCACTAATAGTGACAATTAGCGGCAATTAAGAGCTGCTATGGAACAATAGAGAAGCAGAAGACACTCCTGCCAAATGCTTAGATATACTCTTTGCTACGGAGTTATGGTGTCTGTTGAAAGAAAGAAACAAAATATGCTTTAATTTTCATGCCTACCTTCCATAATATGTAACTCGACAAATCACAGATCTCTTCAATTTCTGGGCAGAATGAGTTAGAAAAGAAGACTTTGATTCAATTTAGCAAGTCAGAACTACCTTAAAAAATTTTCAGATTATATACAATCGTTCAACACTGATGGAAAATATGAGACTCACAAGTTAACTGATCAAGCATCCAGTAACCCTAGTAGGATCGATCTTATGGTTGCACCAAAACATTCACTTGTAATTAAAAACATGTAAATCTGTAACCTGCTTTGGGATCCCCATATATATCTGTGTATGGGTCAGATCTGAATTCTATAACCCACAATGCACACAACAATCAGACTTTCATATATTTTATATAATATAATACTTCATAGGTTAGGTTTTTCTAACTCTTCTAATTAAAAAAAATAATGACAATTAGCGACAAGGGTTGTTCCGATCATCAATTAGCGATGGGATGCCGTCGCTAATAGTATTAGTGTCGACAAAATAACTATTAACAATAGTAATTAGCTATCGCTAATAATCAGATTTCTTGTAGTGTAAGATCAAATCAAGACGTACTTGATCCTGGTTTGACCCAATTTATGTATTGATCTTAATATTGGACCTAAATCCAATCTATAGTAGATTACTTGACTATTGATGGTAGCAGTGACTTGTGGTTCCTTTTATGCACGTAGTTTCTATATATATATATATATATATATATATATATATATATATATATATATATATATATTTTTTTTTTTTTTTTTTTTTTTTTTTTTTTTTTTTTTTTTTGAAGCTACCACCATCATTTTTTCTCAACATTAACTTTGATGATAGTATATAGAAAGTGCATTTATAATGGTAGTGGCTTTGTTATTATAAATATTTTTGATAGTATGATTCTAATGGCAGAACTGTGCATGGTATGGGATGGGTTGACTTATGTGACACAAACAATAAGAGCTTCTCATATTTATTTGGAGGGAGATACTTATTAGATGGCCTTACGATCCACCTTCTGTTGATACCAGACTCCATCCCCTTTTATATACTATGGTTCTTATGAGCACATTACTCTTTATTGAGATTGCACATATATTTACGTGGAAGCTAATAGTCTAGTTGATAGGATGGCATCTTATATGGCCAATCATATTGAATCCATGTTGTGAGATTTTTCGACAAATATTTCAGTTCAAATGTTGCTAAATATTTTATTTTCTAATTCTCATGAATGTACCATACTCAAATGGTTTAATTCATCCGATTTACTAAAAGAAGTGTGAGAACTAGGGTTGCAAATAGATCAAGTGACACCAAGACATGCTTGATCCTAATTCATGTACTGATCTTGATATTGGACTTGAATCTAATCTAGTAGATGATCAGTTGGGGTTGAGCTAGGTACATATAGAAAATATTTTAGATTTTGTCAGTCATTCGGATTGGATTAGTGTCATGTATTATCTGGTCCCAACCCAAAATAATAAGATTTGGTCAGATCCTTATCTACATTTGTTCACTAACAATTATTCCATATAAAAGATTCTTACTTCTGAATCAAATTGTATTTTGATCGATACAAAATTATTTTTTAATATGATCAAAATTCTTTAAGAGGTTAACAACCTCAATAGCTGACATTTTTTTATGTGGTAGATTAATCAGTTTGGAGATTTTTTTTTTAATAAAAAAATAAAAAAATGACATAAATTAATTTTTTGGAGTCAATTTGGATAGGATCGGGTTGCATAACTAATAACAAGCCTCAAAATAGACCCATGTACTGTATAAAACTGTTGGGTTATGTCAAAGTTTATAAAATCAAAATCCGATTCAGAATGCAGGAGGTATCTAATATTTGAACCCTACATGGCTTCATGGTATGCGAGAATGGGACGCACCGGATTTTAATGGGTCAAATTGGATCGGGGCATAGTCAACCCAAATCATTTGTCGCCATACAACTTCTGTGATCATTGCTTGGCGGAGAGATTCGGCAGGCTATGGTGATTAGATGCGTCAATCATTGGATCTTTGATGAATGGCTATGATTGAAAACAGGGGGCAATCTGGTCATTATTGGAGGTGGGTGTCAGATCCTTTTCAAAATCGTCGTCTTTTCCAAGAAAACAGTCACACGCCTTCTTCCCCTCTCCCCATCTCTCCGGCCATTTTCTCCTCCAGCTCTCGCTTCCGTGTCATTTTTTTCTTTTTCTTTTTTTCTTGCCTTCTTTCGAAAGATCGCTTCCGTTCTTTCCATTTGGGGAAAGCGATGGCGGCGAGGCGAGGGAAGTGGCATCCGCCGCCGGCACCGACTCCAAGGATCATCCATCTCCCGCGGAGGTCCAGGCTGTCCCGGTCCGCGAAGGCGGCTTTGGCGGCGGCGAAGGCGCGGCCGACGAGGTTGCCGTCGGTGTCCCGCAGGAATCTGGGGGTTCTCTTAGACGAGGAGAGGACGTTCGCCGGCGGAGGTTCGGAGAGGAGAGCCTCGCCCGGCGAGAGCCACGGGGGTTCCGGGGAGGAGAGGTGGAGGTTTCAGGTGGAGATCCTCCGGGCGGAGTGCAATTTTCTCCGGATGGAGAGGGAGGTGGTACGGCGGAAGCTGGAGAGGAATCGGGCTCAAATGGAGACCATCTTGAGATCCGCCGTGGAAACTCTCATTTCGGTATCTCATTTCAACCTACAATCTTGTCTATCGATATCTTTATCATTTGAAATCTTGTTGTTGTTTTGAAATTAGGGGAGTAAGAAGATTGATGGGAGTGAGAGCGTGGTGACGGCGTTGAAGGAGGAGATCGAGGAGCTGGAGGAGAAGCTGGAGGAGTTGCAGCTGGAAAGGAGTGGTAGGAGGAGAGGGAAGGAGAGGAGCTGCGGGCGTAACTTCGACCGGCAAGCTTCGGTGCTCCGGCGGCAGCTCGAGAAGATGGCGGACGAGACCAGCGTCAGGCAAGTCCGAGAGATCGCCGCCGAGGAGAAAAATGATAAGGAAAACTCTCCTCTTCAATCCGATCGTCCTTGCCGGTTTCCCGATGTAATGGTGCTCACTGGAGTTCGTGATTTTTTTGGGGTTGCTTTTCTCTAAATTTCTACTTATGATCATGTTTTGATCGAACAATTTAGACGGTGACTATTCCTTTTTTTTTTTTGGTTTCATGTTTTGGGAATAAAAGGTGGAGATGCTGAGGAGGAGGATGGAAGGGCTGTCCAAAGAGATGTTGGAGAGGATGGAGGAGTACGGTTGCCTGCTGTCTGCCAACTCCTCTTTCTACTCTCACTCCACCACCGTTAGTCGCAGCGAAAGCAAGATGATGAGGTGTTGCAGCCGCAGAAGAGTGATCGAGCATACGGAAATGGCAGTGAAGTCGCAACACTGCCATCCACAACAGGTATAACTCAAACCTGTTTAAGTTGGGATGCCTGTTCTTTAACGGGCTTTTCCATGTATTATATGATGAGAAATTCTTTGTGCACCGCGCGCGGTGCAGAAAATCGCGGACCACGCGCAGAGCCGGAGAGCGGTGAGAAAAAAATAATTTTTTTTTTCGGCTCCATGCATGATCTTATCACCGCGTGCGGTGCACAAAAGATTTCGCTTATATGATATGCGTTAATGGGCTGGGAGAGACTCCGGTCGGGACCTCAGAGTTTGGTCAACTGAGGGTTTAGGCCTGGTTTTTAGTGGGACATGGAAATGGCAGGACAAGAAATTAGACCATTGACTGGTCCTCGACCACAGATGTTTCTCAACGTGAGCTCATGTCCTGTTGTGTTCTTTTGGGGTAGTGTTTCAAGTGGGACATGGTTTTATTATTTTTAGTGGATCCCATGTGATCGAATCAACTACGGCCTGGGGATTTACCTAATCACAAGTGGATTGCACCAAAGAAAGAAAGAAAGAAAGAAATAAAAAGCTTTCTGGTTTGGTAATCAAGTGCCCACTGAATGACGTAAAAGTGAAAATATATAAGGCTCAATGGTATGCGTTTTCCTGGTCTTGGTCATGATTAGCAGTCCAATCAATGAGTCCAATAAGCGCAAATATTATCTTGGGGAACCTATAACTAAAGAAAGGATTTTGAATTTGAAGTTTGGGATTTGGATGGTTGGTGGTAGCTGTTGTGCTTCGAAATATTGTTGGTTTGTGATTATTATAGAAAAGTTCATAATGGTGCGACGGGATTTTTGCTTGGACCGTGGTCTAACATTATCTATTCGTGCCGCTCAGGGATCCACCTTGGTCGGATTGCCGGACCCACCTTGGTTGGATTGCTGGACAGTACATGGCCTTATAATCCATGCATGTTACAACACATTTGGTCCAAGCTTAGAATCCATGCATGTTACAACACATTTGGTCCAAGCTTTCCTTAGCCCATACCCTAACCTTTTAACATGGGTGGTGTGTGATCTTAGCTCAGATAGAGGTTGTATCTTTTGCGGCAACGAAGGCTTCACTTTCCTTCACACGAATCCATCATTGGATCACACAATGTTCATTTTGAGAACTATATAGATCGATGAATGAAAAGTTTAGAGTGCTTTGAGATATGTATAAGATGCGATCCAACAGTCAGCCTTATAAAAATAGATCGATTATTCTTTTGTGTGAAAGATATAACACAGACCTATCTTAGCTCAGCCTAATGGGTCACAAATGACCTTGTGTTGGAAACAAGCTGACTAATGATATAATCAGATAGATGTATGACTAATGGTATTCATATTAGAAACAAAATTTAGTTTTGTACCTATACTATAATAATCGATATATTACGTGTACATATACATCTTAGTTACGTATATGGGCCATGAAGCTGCAAACTAATATCCAAAGCCAAGTCGAATTCCAAGTCAGGGCAAGAGCGGTGCAACTAGGCTCTGCTCAAATCTAGAAATATACAGGGCTGTCACCATTTAATTTTTAAAAATATTATTTTAAAAAAGCTTTTTTAATTTTTGTAATTTTGGCACTGCATGGTATGTGCCAGGGTAGGGGGACACGACCAGGGCTGGCTGGCTGATGGCGCGCCCACCTGCGTCGGCATGTAATTAATTCCTCCATTTTAGTTGTGCCCAATGATATAGCAATATCTGCTGCTTTACTATTTGATTGACAACTTTGAATTCAATTCTGATTTTTTCCTGAGATTGTTGATGGAGTTTGTACTTGCTTGAATTAAGCTAGGTTTTCCATCAAAAAACAAAAACAATTGAGCCAAGGTTATGCGTAGCCCAAACAGCTATGGCAGCCTTTGTCAGTTGTCAGCAGCTATACCAATACTGTCCGATACTTACTATGTGACTTCCAACTTCCAACCTACCATTGCTCAGGCTCATAATTCCTCAGATGATGCACTCTCCAGCATAGTAAATGTTGCTTCTCGTGTGAAAAGCCTTGAATGCAACACGTGGTCGTTTAATGCTCTCACCACGTTTAAATGCTTGGCATGGATTGTGTCCCAGATCCTTGGAGGCATTATTATCAACTGACTCCGAGTTGGCGTGGTCCCTTCCCTGCCTTAGCTTTCGCGGTTTCATTTTCCCTCGCATTGCGTTGGAAGCCCAAGGGCCTGTCTCAGCTGGCCTTCACTTTTGAAACAAAAAGTGCCATGTTTAGGCCTTGCCTCCCCCCTAGCATCCAACTTCATATATATATATATGTGTGTGTGTGTGTGTGTGTGTGTGTGTGTGTGTGGGTGTGTGCGCGCGTGTGCGCACGCGCGCGCGTGTATGTATGTATGGGGAGGGTTATGAGATCCATTCTGCGTCTCTTCTTCCTCCATCCAATCCTATATGTTGTGATAGTCATATATTGCAGTCTAAACGGCTTCCCGGTATACTTGAACACGATGTCCGGATGTAGGACATGGTTTTATTTTTTGTTTTCTATCTCCAGTCAATCACCACTTCACGATTCATGCATTGCACGACAGGATTGCTAGAGATAAAAATAGGCTGCAGATATCGTGCCTCCGTCTGCATGTGACCTATTCATATAGGATAATTGCTTGGTAGATCTCTTAGTGGCTCTCCTGAGAAGCTTCTCTCCTTGCACCAAAACAGCTGGCATGGCATCAGGTCTTTCTATGAACTGCAAACATGAGCCATGCATTTAATCTTAGTGGTTCACGTCTTTGATCATCAGGAATAGTACGACCAAGGCACAGAAATCGATAACTTGTACCTCACTTGCAATGAAGATGCATTAATAATGGTCTATAAGAACACCTTTAAAGTTTACAGGGAAAACAATAATCCCCAACAGTACATGATTTACTGAACAGATAGATAACAGCAGCGATGTTGTCGTAAGGGAACAGCATGCTCTTCGTTTTTTGAGCAAAACAGCATTTCTTTATGGTAGAACATAAGCTGTATTAATTGGGAGTGTATTCTGATGTGCTGCAGGTGGAGGAGGAGAAGGGATGGGCTGTGATGGGGTCAGAGAACTGCTGCAACTGCAAGAAGGTGGTGAGGAGGATAATGGAGGAGGTGAGGTCAGAGACAGAGCAATGGAGTGAGATGCAAGGCATGTTGGAACAAGTTAGGGTGGAAATGGAGGAGCTCCAGTCATCCAGGGACCTCTGGCAACATCGCTCCATTACTTCTGAAATGAATATCCACTCCATTCAGACTCAAGTAAGCTTTTCCTTCGTCTCATCATGGCCATGCCATGCATATATATTTCTCTCAACCATTCGAAGTGCAAGGTGAATTAAAATAAAAAATATGTCTGAAACATGTGTTATTAAATCATGTTTGCTGTTTATGCCTTGTTATATACTCTCCAGTTTTTGACCAAAGTAGCAAGCATTTAGGTGAGGTTGGCCATATGGATGAAGTTACGGTCCATAACAGTTTATTACTAGCTCTCAACCTGACATCAACCATTATAAGATTGTCATCTCGTTTACCTAAATGAAGTTAACACGGCGAGATTGATGGCATTAGGGCTTCATATCATTTTACTTCATTTTATTCAATAATCATATATTCTAATTCGGGGACAGGTAATAATGTTCACTGGACCATTGATGAATCAAGTGGTGCCCATCATTGGTTCAAGTTGTCACTGGATTTTTGAGTCTATCTGATCTAATCTATTTTCTATGCTTGTAAATATTTTTGAGGATAACGGTGGTATTGCAGATGCTGGAGTGGAAACGAAGAGCACGCGCCTCTGAGCACAAGATGACTGAGCTGCAGAAACAGGTTTCTTCTGAGCTCCAAATCAAGCTGCAATCAACAAGGGCTGAGCTTTTTCTCCCCCCCACTTCATCCTCTCAAACACATTCAGAGAAATGGAACCAAGATCTTCAAAGGATCAAAGACCAGCAGCAGAGATTGCTGGACTCTCACAGGGAGAAAGAGAAGCATGTCCTGGTCTGCCGCTTGAAGAATCCACATTGCAATTTTTCCCAACGTTTGCCATTGCAGGCTATTGGAAATAACTTTCCTACGTTCCGGCCATGATATTGAGCCTAAGGTACTATGAGATAACTTCAGAGGGAAGTAAAACAAACCCTGGACTGCAGCAACACATGGCCTTGGACTTCCTCAATGGATCAGTTTTGCTTGTACGTCAGACGTGGTGGCAATTCCTGCCACAAGATCCGATAAGCGACTACGGGAAAGGGCATCTAAAATGGAGGATTGGAAAATTTAGTATATTTGAGAGCAGATTTTCCTTTGGTACTAAACGACCGTTGCTTCCAGCAGGATGTAATTTTAGTCTCTAAAGCAATGAGGAAAAGAAAGAAAGATGGAGATAGTGGCCCTGTCGACCAAGCACTCTTTTGGATTGCATGGATTTGTATCTACATGGATTTGTTGGAGCATAATTATCACTATGGATGTGGAGTCAAATCAAGGAAATATGTGTGTGAAATGTAACAAATGCACTATATATTTTGATAAACAAAATAATCTGATCGGAGAAAAAAAGATTTTTCTCAATCTACTTAATACGAATCTCTCAAAAAAAATATAAAAAAAAATAAAAGAATTGCAAAAGAAGACCTCTAAGTCTTTTTCTTTTATTGACTTTCTATATATCATAAATTGAAGTATATATTTCTTATTTATAATATTGGTGAGGTCCTCTCTTATATAATTTAAGTAGGATTCCTCCCATAGTTTAGATAATACTATATCTTAAAAAAAAATATATAAATAATTATAAAAAATATTAAATTTCTATAGAAGGTAGATTTCAACTCCTACATCAACTTTGTCTACTGACTCTTCGTGTAATTCTTTATGGATTAAAAGATAACATCCGGTCAAGTCCTTCTCGAAAATGAAAGTTTCGATTTAACTAACCTATATTAGAGTCCAAATGATGGAACTTAGTTTGACTCAACCTCCACTACAAGAATTTTACTAATAGTGGTTTTGCCATCAGTAATAGTGTTATAGCCCAAAATCAGCCCAGCCAAAAAAAAAAAAAAAAAAAAACAGAGCAACCGGGAAGAAGACTCCCGGTAGGAGTCTTCTTCTCCGGCGAAACCCAAGCGAATCAGGAATCCTAGGACCCTTCGGAGTCCTAGGACTCTCTATAAGAAGACCCCTTCCCCTTTAGATTGAAGATCGACCTCCTCCCTCTCTCTTTCTCTCCGTTTTTCTCAAATCGAAGCCGCGGATATCGTTCGGGTTCTCGCCGTGTTTTCTCGCCGGTGAGGTCACCGGAGGTTAAGGTAAGTTTCCCCTCTTCTTCTCCTCTTTCTTCTTCTTCCTCCCCGTGCAATTGTGCGCGGCTGCCGGTGACAAAAATCGCCGATTTTCGGTCGGGAAAGGGACCTCTGTTTTTGGGTCTCTTTTCCTTGAAGTTTCCGGCGCCGGCGATCGGAATTGATCGCCGGCCACCCTCCTCCGTGACCGGAGGAGTGATTCCCGTCGGCCGCCGGCCTCCGCCGCGGCGACCGTGGCCCGAACGGCCGGTCAAGGCCGGAGAACCCCCACCGTCCCCTGTTCGGCCTGGAAGGAACCAAAGAAAAAAAAAAGAAAAGAAGAAAAAGAAAAAGAAGAAAAAGAAAAGAGAAGGAAGGAAAAAGAAAAAAAGAAAAGGAAAGAAAAAGAAGAAAAAGAAGAAAAAAAAAAGAAAAGAAGAAAAAGAAAAGAAAAGAAAAAGAAAAGAAGAAAAAGAAAAGAAGAAAATAATAATAATATATATATATATATATTTATATATATATATATATATGTATGAACAAATAAATAAATAAACAAATAAATAAATAAATAAATAAATAAATAAATTGATGAGAGAGAGAGTTTCTTTCTCTTCTTTCTGTCTGAACCCTGATTTTTCTCCCTCTGGAATTGAACTTTCTCTCTCTACTTTCTCTCTCTAGAATTTTCTCTCTCTAGCTTGTTTCTCTCTCTCTTGATGGATTTTTCTCTCTCTAAAGTTATCCTTCTAAGATTAGCGTAGTGGAAGGCTTCATTTGATGATTTTGATCGAGTTCAGGAAAGAGTCTGATTTTAAGTGAGGTCTTGATTTGGGATTTATTTAGATTAAATTTTGAATTAAAATTAATGTAAAAATATAATTTTGGATAATAGGCACGGAAGAATCTCCTAGAAGTTAGTCGATCCGTTCATTCAGTGCTCCGTGAAAAGTAAGTAATGAATCATCTTCTCGAGATATTCCATATTTATTCTGAAAATAAATAATTATTCTCTGAAATTATGCATGATTTATGAAATTATGTTTTGAAAGGAAAATACTTTTGAAATGTTATGGTATATCGATTTATACACATGTTTAGTGAAAGATTATGATATATATTGTGGTACTAAGTATTTTGATATAGATCGAATTTATGCTCTCAGCCTAACTATGTTTCAGTGGGCTCCGCCAATGGGGATTATACGTTGGTACTTTGTGGACCCTGCCAGTGGGGGTCGTGCGCTGGTATTTGTGGACCCTGCCAGTGGGGGTTGTGCGCTGGTATTTCTGGACCCTGCCAGTGGGGGTTGTGCGCTGGTATTCTGTGGACCCCGCCAATGGGGGTTAAACGTTGGTCATAGTCGAGGCTGTTGAGTTACGAGTATTTTGAAATCGAATCGGATTTATTATATGTGAATATTTAAAAATATTTGATTTGCATTAAATCAGCATGAAATATATTTTTATGTTATTTGCAGTATTGTTCTTGAAAATTAAATAATATCTGAATATCTGGTAGAGATACTTGTTACTTACTGGGCTGTCTAGCTCATTACCTTTCTTTCTATTTTTCAGATTCAGATAATTAATTTCAAGCGTGGGAAGAAATATTGGGACAGAGCTTTTAGAAGCGAGATTAGCATTGTCAACTTCATTGAACTTAGATCTATTGTCTTTATTGTTTTAGTAAAAATTTTATTGGATGTAAGACATTTGATTTAATTACTTGAATTAAAGTTGAATAATAATTATTTGAATTTATTCCACTGCGATGCATTGATATCGTGATGAGATGCCTTGCATGCTTATGGAGAGAGTTCTTCATGAGTATGCGGCGGTTGCCGCGACCCTCGATTCACAAATCTCGGGTCGGGGGCGTGACAATTAATATGGTATCAGAGCATAAGTGG
The DNA here is from genome assembly GCF_000442705.2 of Elaeis guineensis. Lineage (NCBI taxonomy): Eukaryota > Viridiplantae > Streptophyta > Magnoliopsida > Arecales > Arecaceae > Elaeis > Elaeis guineensis. The sequence continues at coordinate 18,961,498 of NC_026007.2, read as the reverse complement.
ATAAATTATGACACATAGAATTTGACACAGTATGAGTGTAGGTGGGTAAACATTAGGAATATTGGGACGTTAGAATATGAGCATCATAATAAACCCATCCTAACAAATAGATCAATGAATCTGATAAGGTTTTACTACCACAAGGTTACCATGCCTCCCCGTAGAATGACAAGAACTACCCAAGGAATTTCAAGAGAGACATCACAACCACGGGATGGTAGCACTCCCCATCTGACCAGTGGCACCCCTCAGGAGGAGGGAGTTGTAGATCCTAATGGGAGTACTTCGAGAGCACGTCAAGAATCAGATATGGCTCAGTTAATGCAGACCCTAATCAGGATGGTACAAGCGCAACAACAAATACAGCAGCAAATATTTGAACAACTGCAGATACAACGAGATACACAACAACATCAGCATCCACCACCACAACATGGAGAGCAACCAGTACAACGGAACAATATTTCAGAATTTAAAAAGCTTGCTCCTCCAGCTTTCAAGGGAACTACCGAACCTTTGGAGGCTGATAACTGGATAATGGAGATGGAGAAGGCTTTCGCTGTCCAAGAGTGTCTTGATGAAGAAAAGATTCGATATGCAGCTTATTTACTACAAGGAGAAGCATACAACTGGTGTCAGCGACTACAGCGCAAGCATGAACAAGACGGCGAAATACTTACATGGGAAAGGTTTCGGATTGTATTCTATGATCAGTATTTTCCTCGGAGTATAAGAATCCAGAAAGAGCAAGAGTTTATCTATTTGAAGCAAAAGGGTATGAGTGTGACTGAATATGAAGCAAAATTTACAGAGTTAGCCAAATTTGCTCCGAGATTAGTGGATGGTGAGCAAGAACGTGTTCACAAGTTTGAGATGGGACTGAAAACTGAGATTCAAAAACATGTGGTTCCATATGAATTGACAACTTATGCCGATGTGGTAAACAAAGCACTGATAATTGAAAGGGAAGTCAATGCAGAACGCATGGAAAAGGAAAGAAGGCAAAGCAAGAGAGCAAGATCAAATGATATACAAGGGCAGAATAATAAAAACATCAAAAGATCAGCTAAGAGAGCAGTAGACAATAAGACTCAACAGATTGATGATGAGCCGTGCTCCAGATGTGGCAAAAATCATGCAGACAAGGATTGCTATTGGAATATCGGTGCTTGTTTCAAATGTGGTCAGAAAAATCATAAAATTGCTAGCTGCCCACTAAATACTGAAAATCAAGCTGGCAAAAGAACTCATGAAGGACAACATAAGGAGGGCGGAAAGATTTCTAAAGCCCAGGGAAGAGTTTATGCGCTTACTCAACAGAATCCACAGGCTTCCAATACAATGGTAACAGGTATGAAAAATTTTGAGGACGAAATTTCTTTTTAGGGGTGAAGAATGTTATAGCCCAAAATCAGTCCAACCAAGCCCAGCCCAGCCAAAAAAAAAATAAAAAAAAAACAGAGCAACCGGGAAGAAGACTCCTGGTAGGAGTCTTCTTCTCCGGCGAAACCCAAGCGAATCAGGAATCCTAAGACCCTTCGGAGTCCTAGGACTCTCTATAAGAAGACCCCTTCCCCTTTAGATTGAAGATCGACCTCCTCCCTCTTTCTCTCCGTTTTTCTCAAATCGAAGCCGCGGATATCGTTCGGGTTCTCGCCGTGTTTTCTCGCCGGCGAGGTCACCGGAGGTTAAGGTAAGTTTCCCCTCTTCTTCTCCTCTTTCTTCTTCTTCCTCCCCGTGCAATTGTGCGCGGCTGTCGGTGACAAAAATCACCGATTTCCGGTCGGGAAAGGGACCTCTGTTTTTGGGTCTCTTTTCCTTGAAGTTTCCGACGCCGGCGATCGGAATTGATCGCCGGCCACCCTCCTCCGTGACCGGAGGAGTGATTCCCGTCGGCCGCCGGCCTCCGCCGCGGCGGCCGTGGCCCGAACGGCCGGTCAAGGCCGGAGAACCCCCACCGTCCCCTGTTCGGCCTGGAAGGAACCAAAGAAAAAAAAAAGAAAAGAAGAAAAAGAAAAAGAAGAAAAAGAAAAGAGAAGGAAGGAAAAAGAAAAAAAGAAAAGGAAAGAAAAAGAAGAAAAAGAAGAAAAAAAAAGAAAAGAAGAAAAAGAAAAGAAAAGAAAAAGAAAAGAAGAAAAAGAAAAGAAGAAAATAATAATAATAATAATATATATATATATATTTATATATATATATATGTATGAACAAATAAATAAATAAACAAATAAATAAATAAATAAATAAATAAATAAATTGATGAGAGAGAGAGTTTCTTTCTCTTCTTTCTGTCTGAACCCTGATTTTTCTCCCTCTGGAATTGAACTTTCTCTCTCTAGAATTTTCTCTCTCTAGCTTGTTTCTCTCTCTCTTGATGGATTTCTCTCTCTCTAAAGTTATCCTTCTAAGATTAGCGTAGTGGAAGGCTTCATTTGATGATTTTGATCGAGTTCAGGGAAGAGTCTGATTTTAAGTGAGGTCTTGATTTGGGATTTATTTAGATTAAATTTTGAATTAAAATTAATGTAAAAATATAATTTTGGATAATAGGCACGAAAAAATCTCCTAGAAGTTAGTCGATCCGTTCATTCAGTGCTCCGTGAAAAGTAAGTAATGAATCATCTTCTCGAGATATTCCATATTTATTCTGAAAATAAATAATTATTCTCTGAAATTATGCATGATTTATGAAATTATGTTTTGAAAGGAAAATGCTTTTGAAATGTTATGGTATATCGATTTATGCACATGTTTAGTGAAAGATTATGATATATATTGTGGTACTAAGTGTTTTGATATAGATCGGATTTATGCTCTCAGCCTAACTATGTTTCAGTGGGCCCCGCCAATGGGGATTATACGTTGGTACTTTGTGGACCCTGCCAGTGGGAGTTGTGCGCTGGTATTTGTGGACCCTGCCAGTGGGGATTGTGTGCTGGTATTTTTGGACCCTGCCAGTGGAGGTTGTGCGCTGGTATTCTGTGGACCACGCTAATGGGGGTTAAACGTTGGTCATAGTCGAGGCTGTTGAGTTACGAGTATTTTGAAATCGAATCGAATTTATTATATGTGAATATTTAAAAATATTTGATTTGCATTAAATCAGCATGAAATATATTTTTATATTATTTACAGTATTGTTCTTGAAAATTAAATAATATCTGAATATCTGGTAGAGATACTTGTTACTTACTGGGCTGTCTAGCTCATTACCTTTCTTTCTATTTTTCAGATTCAGATAATTAATTTCAAGCGTAGGAAGAAATATTGGGACAGAGCTTTTAGAAGCGAGATTAGCATTGTCAACTTCATTGAACTTAGATCTATTGTCTTTATTGTTTTAGTAAAAATTTTATTGGATGTAAGACATTTGATTTAATTACTTGAATTAAAGTTGAATAATAATTATTTGAATTTATTCCGCTGCGATGCATTGATATCGTGATGAGATGCCTTGCATGCTTATGGAGAGAGTTCTTCATGAGTATGCGGCGGTTGCCGCGATCCTCGATTCATAAATCTCGGGTCGGGGGCATGACAAATAGTATCAGAGACAGAACACCGTCGCTAATTGATGGTTGGAATAATTCTTGTCGCTAATTGCCATTATTAGCGATGAATTTTTTAATCATCGCTAATAACCTCTATTAGTGACGGCATTTGTGACGGCTAAATTCCATCATTGTTTATTTTTTTATTTTCAAATCAAATTTTAAAAAATTTAAAAAAAAATTAGGGATGGCTACTTTGTCGCTAATGTCGTTGCTAATAAGTATTAGTGACGGCTTTATGCCATCGGTAATAGGTAATTTTTTTAAAAAAAATTATAATAATATTTTTTAAAATTTATTATAATTAATCACAATCAATTATGATTTTTAACACTTATTATAATTAAAATCCAAAGATAATATTGTGGAGAAAATCAGTGCAGGGGTAAAATGGTAATTTTAAAATTTTTTCAAAATCACTATTTTACAGTAAAAATTATTAATTAATCTAATTAATTAATAAGAATTTATTCTACACTAAGATCTAAATATGATATATAGCATGCATGCATTTAAATTTGAAATTCGAATTTGAATAGTAAACACTTTACTGTAATGTGTTCAGAACACAATACCTTTGTGCGGGTAGTAGATCATCGCAATCTGATCCCCGTCGGAAGAGTCTGATCATCGCGATGCAGCCACATAGCATGTCTGACCCCTATGGATCATCCACACAAAGCTCCCGGTCTGATCGACTCCTAACAAGTGCTAGCTCGTTGTAGAGCCCTTCCAACGGCCGATGCTGATCGAACTCCTTCGATCGATGTCTGTCGATTCTTTGGATGCTCTAGATCGTCAGTAGACATGCTTGAGAGGATGTTGAAGATCTCTTTGAAATTTGGTGGGCTCACGACACTCGTAGCTCACCTTCTCACTTCCCGAACTCCAGGCTGAAACCCTGAAGAACTCACTGAAATCCTGCGCACACTTTTTCTTTCTTTTCTTTCTTTTTCTCTTGGAAGGATATAGACCTTTACCTTGCACACAAGGATTCCTCACACCCAGATTTTCTCTCCAAAATTTTTCTTACACACGCCCCACTCTTCTCCTCCTTTTAAAACAATGTCAAACGTCTTATCCACGTGAGAGGATAAAGAAAAGTAATTGCACATTTGAATTAAAATCAAATTTTGAATTTAAATGGAAATCAATTTATTCCTATCCACTAAGGGTGTGAGAAGAGGAGGGCATGGCTTAATTTATGCATGAGTGATTTCATGAGAAACATTTTTTCGTGTAATAAATGGGGCGTCAGAAAAGGATAAGGTCAAGGTGCTAAGATTGGTTGCTCATTCAAATTCAAACTTTGTTTTGAATTTGAATAGCCAACCAATCATCCTTATCCACTCATATGGCACATTAAAGTAGGGCGTGAGGAGGGCTTTGCGTGAGGAAAAATTCATGAGAACTTCCTTCTCGTGAATTCAAAAGGACGCAATAGAAGTGAGGTGGCGCAGGGAGAATGGGTCAAGGTGGTTTCATTATTTAAACCAACCTAATTGAACCAAATAAGTTAGACCCAATTAGATTAATTTAAACCTAACTAAATTAGGCTTAATTAGGCTCAATAAAATCCTAATCAAATCAGGAATTAATTAAGCCCAACCTCTGATCAAATCAGGAACCAAACCATCTCGACGATTAGGTCAACTCTTAACCTAATCGGATCAAACCCAACTGAATCCAATTCAATTGGACTTGATCCAAAAATAATTACCCAATCAAATTGAGTTAATTAGCGATCAAATCACTAATTAAACCTCTCATAAATATTGAGTCCAAATTCGATGGGTAATCGGGCATCAGAATTCATCGATATGTAACCCTGATCGAAGAGTTCCAAACCAGTGGGACTCTTGACCCCGATACCCAAAATGTGTGGAACTCGTGATCAGAGAATCTTGATTCTCGATCACAGAGTCTCAGACATGTAGGACTCATAGTCCACGAGCATTAGGACTCTTCATCAGCCATCAGATCAGATAGGAACCTCTAATGTGTGTGACCCCGCAGGTTCGAACCTAAGCCGGTAGCACAGGAATCAATTCCTGTACCAATCGAAGTGACCATCTAGCAATGGTACCCGATGACCGGATAGGTCAAATGATCGCAATTGCAACACTCAGAACCTACGTGAATATGGTTACTGTATAATTCATTCTTTTGACCTCTGTGTTTAGGACGACTCAGGGTTAAATTGTCAATCCTGATTAGATCATCCGAATCGTGCTCAACTGAAATAATTCTATGACTCCTCACAAAGACTACCCTGGCCAAGATTTTGCTAAATTGAAACACGACTGTACACAGCTCCTAAACTGGAGTGGTCAATCTCATCTTGACACACGCACCGACAAGTCAAGTACTTGACTACACCCAGCAGCCTTCCGTCACTGAATTAGAAATTCAGGTAGTCCAGTGCCTAAGTGCAGTGAGTTGCTTGCAAGTCACCGTGGCGGTCTCAAGTCGGAGGGATATTTATACCCATATTCGATCGGAGCAAATCTTGACAGCAGAAATAGCTCCAGAGTCGGTCACGTTCAATGCAGATGTACCCTTACATCTCACCTGTATGCTATACCAGTGTCTCCACACTCATTGGTTAAGAGGACAACCAACCTATATGGCACACAATGACCTATGCTTGATAAACGTTGTCATCCTTGGTAACAACGTATCATTTGGTTGCGAACAGATTTAAGGACTAAATGATAAATCCTCCTTTGTCGAGTCTAAATAGTCCTAAGGACTTCACCATAACATAGGAGTTCATTAGAAGATGAAACATTTTATGATGAAAAATACTAAAATAATTTTTATTAATTCATAATTCATGTACATATACAAAAATGAGCACAACCGTCAACAGGCTGATGATTGGCTTTGGGACACTATTTCCAACAATCTCCCACTTGGCCTAAAGCCAATCGGTGCAGTATCTAATACCCATCTTCGACTTGTAGTCGTCGAACTCCTTCACCGCAATGACTTTAGTGAATGGGTTGACCAGATTCTTCTTTCCGTCGATCTTCTGAAGGTCGACATCACCTTGATCTATAATTTCTCGGATGAGATGGTAGCGGCGCAGAATATGCTTTATCCACTGATGTGCCTTGGGTTCCTTCGCCTGAGCAATGGCTCCAGAGCTGTCACAGTAGAGCAGAACTGGATCAACAAAGGAAGGTGCTACTCCGAGCTCGGTGATAAATTTTTTCAGCCACACCGCTTCTTTGGCAGCATCTGAAGCAGCGACATACTTCTCCTCGCAAACTGAATCAGTCACTATGTGTTGCTTGGAACTCTTCCAGCAGATAGCCCCACCATTAAGGGTAAAAATAAATCCCGACACACTTTTGCTGTCATCGTGATCAGACTGGAAATTAGAGTCTATAAACCCTATAAGTCTCAAGTCCGATTCACCATAAACAAGCCACTGGTCCTTAGTATTTCTTAAATACTTCAGGATGGTTTTAACAACCTTCCAGTGATTCTCCCCTGGATCAGATTGATATCTACTCACTACCCCTAGTGAGTATGCCACATCTGGTCGTGTACATGTCATGGCATACATGATAGATCCCACTGCCGAAGCATATGGAATCCTACCCATATGCTCTCTCTTTTGAGGTATTGTCGGACAATCCCTCTTCGAGAGAGAAATTCCATGGCCTATCGGTAGATAGCCTTTTTTGGAATTCTCCATGCTGAACCTCTTCAGCATAGTATCTATGTACGTAGACTGGGATAAACCAAGAAATCTTTTAGATCTATCCCTATAGATCCTCATCCCTAGGATGTAGGAAGCTTCTCCCAAATCCTTCATGGAGAACTGTGACAGCAGCAAAATCTTTATTCCCTGTAATGCAGGGACATCATTCTCGATTAAGAGAATATCATCCACATACAATACAAAAAATACCACTACTGGACCATTAACCCATTTATAAATGCAGGGCTCTTCTCCGTTCTTAACGAAGCCATACGTCTTGATCGTCCTATCAAAATGTATGTTCCAACTCCGGGATGCCTGCTTAAGTCCATAAATGGACCTCTGTAGTCTGCACACTTTAGACTCATCAGTGGATGTGAATCCTTCAGGTTGTATCATATACACCTCTTCATCCAGCTCTCCGTTTAGGAAAACTATCTTCACATCCATCTGTCAGATTTCATAGTCCAGATGGGTAGCTATCTCAAGCATAATCCGAATTGATTTGAGTATTGCCACAGGAGAAAACGTCTCGTCATAGTCTATACCATAACGTTGACGATATCCCTTGACAACCAGACGGGCTTTATAGGTTTTCACCTTTCTGTCTGCACCCCTCTTCCTCTTGAAGACCCACTTACACCCTATGGGTTTTACTCCTTTGGGTGGGTCAACCAATGCCCACACATCATTGACCTTCATGGACTCCATTTCAAATTTCATGGCCTCTAGCCATTTCTCAGAGTCGGGTCTCTGCATTGCATTCATGTAAGTGATCGGATCCTCATCGTTTTCATCAAGTTTGATAGGATCGTCATCCTGGATCAAGAAACTATAGTATCTGTCCGGTTGACGTGGTACTCTACCAGATCGCCTTATGGGTGCTTGAACAATGGGCTCCGGATCTGATCTAATCAAATCTGATTCAGGTTCAGCAACTTGTGTCTATTTTTTCACCTGTCGAACTTCGTCAAGTTCGACCTTAGAGGCAACAGTCCCTTCACCAAGGAACTCTTTTTTCAAAAAGATTGCCTTAAGACTGACAAACACCTTTTGCTCATCAGCCAGGTAGAAATAATATCCTTTGGTCTCTTTTGGGTATCCTATAAAATTACACTTGTCAGACCTAGGTCCTAACTTGTCCGTAATTAAACATTTAACATAAGCCGGACACCCCCAAACCCTAAGGTGCGAGAGTACTGGCTTACGTCCTATCCATATCTCATATGGCATTTTGATTACAGACTTACTCGAAACTCTATTTAGAAGGTAACAAGCCGATTCGAGCGCATATCCCCAGAGGGAGATCGGCAGACCAGCAAACCCCATCATGGATCGAACCATGTCTAACAAGGTCCGATTCCTCCTTTCAGATACACCATTATGCTGTGGTGTTCCAGGAGGAGTCCATTGAGAGAGAATCCCATTCTCCCCAAGATATGTCAGAAACTCATTGGAAATGTATTCACCTCCTCGATCAGATCGAAGAGTTTTAATACACTTTCCAATTTATTTTTCTACCTTATTTCGAAATAGTTTGAACATTTCAAATGACTCCGACTTATGCTTCATTAAATAGACATATCCATACCTCGATAGGTCGTCTGTGAAGGTTATGAAGTAGAAATATCCGTCTCTTGCACTTGAGCTCATGGGTCCACATACATCAGAATGTACCAGACCCAAGAGTTCGCTAGCTCGCTCATCTTTTTCAGTAAAAGGTGACTTGATCATTTTACCAAGAAGACAGGACTCACAGGTTGGAAGTGATTCACAATCACCTACTTCAAGAATTCCTTCTTGAGCCAACCTGTTTATCCTGTTCTTATTGATATGACTTAGCCTGCAGTGCCAAAGGTAGACTTCTAGCATATTATCTATTCTAGGGCATTTACCGGAGGTTTGAACCACATTAACAGGTTGTGATAGAAAGTAAATTCTATTATTAAGTTGTCCAACAAACATTGTAACACTATTCAAAATGATATTGCAAATATTTTTTTTTATTAAAAATTGATAACCGTACATGGCCAAAAGGCCTACAGAAATGATATTTAATAAAAAGCTTGGACAATAGTGACATTCACTCAGAATTACATTTCGAGAATTGATTATAAGGTTCATGATTCCTAATGCTAGAACTGAAACTTTGCTTCCATCTCCAACGTTCAGGAACCTCTCGCCTTCATCAAATCTCCTACTGACCTGCAGACCCTGCATCGAATTGCAAATATGATAAGGGCTTCCGATATCCAATACCCAGACAGTAGTATCACAAATGAAAAAGTTGCAAGATGTTATCATATAAGTATCTTGCTTCTTCTTTGGCTTGTTTGGATCCAGTGAGGCAATGTATAGAGGATAGTTCCTCTTCCAGTGCCCCTGCTTCTTGCAAAAGAAGCACTCCGCCTAGCTCTGGTTGGGCTTACGCTTCTTGGTCTGACCCTATGCAGACATCCCAGCATGCGGCTGTACCTTCTTATTCTTCTTCTTCTTGTTCTTCTTTCCTTTCTTAAAGGGTCGACGATCAGAAGAAGACCCTCCCACAACATTCACCGACTCCTTATGGAGCTGGTGGTCCTTCTCAAAGTTTTGCAGCAACCCCAATAAGCCATGGTAGTTCACTGCAGGCTTTGTCATTCGAAAATGAGTAAGAAAGGGAAGGAAGGACTTGGGCAGAGAATTAAGGATCGCATCCTTACCGAGCTGCTCGTGCAGGAGAAAACCCAGTTTACTTAGGCGCTCAATCATTTCGATCATGTACAGTACATGATCAGTGATTGAGGCTCCATCCCTCATCCGAGCATTGAAAATGGTACAACTAGTTTTGTGCCTTTCAACGTCATCAAGCATGCCAAAAGAGTCGTTCAACATTTGAAGCATCTTCTGTGGCTGGGCGTTCTCGAACCTGCGGCTGAACTCATCATTCATTGCCGCCAGCATTATGCACCGGATGGTGGTGCGGTCGTTAAGCCACTTCTGGTAAGTATCTCGGACCGTCCCTCTAGCGTTCAGGGCTGGCTCCTCAGGTGCCGGATCCGTTACTACATAAAGGATCCGCTCATGCTCAAAGATGATTTTTAATTTTTGATACCAGCTATCAAAATTAGGTTCCATGAGCTTGTCATTATCTAATAATGACCGGAGCGATAGGGTAGTGGCCATAGCTGCATAAAAAAAAATCAGACCTATATTAGTACATAAATTATTAATACTAAAGACTTGGACTTTAGTCTAAATTTTCTCCCAGTATTTTTACGAATTGGTAGCCTCAACCTCCAATTCGAGGAATTATTTTAATTCCTTAGTGGGTACTAAAATCCACACAGACTATACACGAGCCCAACTTTGGTTGGTCAACCCATATGCATCTATGGGTAGGTTCATAACCAGTTGTTTCTCTAAACAACTTCTAGTAATTAATTTTACCCCAGAATCTAATCAGTAGGCTTTGGCCTCCACTGAAAAAATCTGGTTAGGTCCAACCATTAACATGATTTGATTTGGTGAATCAGATCAATAAATGATCAAGCCCAACTTTGGTCGGCCAACCTAACCACCATCAGAAAGACTCAAACCAAATTATCATACTATGAATGATAATTTCATTAGTCAATAAGCACCAGGCCTTTGAGCCTCCAATGATTATTAAACTAATAGACTCATTATCACTCACTTAATGGGAGGCTATGACTTAGTTATCAATATAACTTAATCATTTTTAGGACCTAATAATTTTTTTTTTTTGAGAATTTTATTATAGAATAGATGAGAAGATAATATCCAGCCAATTTCAATCCTCCCACTGACTTCACCAAGTCAGATTAAAAAGGATTTACTTAAAGCTGGCATTAGGAGCACCTAAATCAGTCAAACTGATTTACCTAATGACATGAGTGAGCCCTAATCACCAAGTGATCTAATCAAAACCTAATTCACCAGGTTGGCCAGGTAAGTGAGATCAGTGGTGGGGATAAGCCATTAACTCGTCAGAGATCGAATCACTGCGAGTAGCTCCCGCTTAAAAACCACTGGTCAAACTGTCAAACTTATCTTTGACATCAACCGGTTCATTAGTTTTAATTTGATCAACTTAGTAAATAGGATTCCACCGTGTAGCCATGAATTAAGTCCATCGTGGTCTAGTTAAAGACATAGACCCATTCAACTACAACTATTGGAGTTGAGTCTAGAGTATCCTTGATCTAATCTAATTCAACTTTTGATTAGATTTGACCAATTACTCTAATTTAGTCCATTTCTTTAAGCTAACTTTAGGTCTAACCCAATTATAAACCTAATCCATCTAACCCATTGACCCATAAATTTATGCAATTGTCATAGGTCTTAATTCATAATTCTAGACCTACTAGACAATACTTAATTCTTTTAATTAAGTATTTGGGCTGATAGGTCAGGGGTTGGCATTTCAAAAATAATTTTTAAATTTAAAAAGTTTTATTTTCTGTTCATCAAATATGTTGACTCATTTCACAAATAGATCAGCACATTTCATAAATAGCAATCCTATTGCTAATTACATAACAGAAAATAACTTAATCAAAAAAAAATCATGAATATTCCTTTAGATCTAATCTAACACATTCATGATAAATTTCATAATTGAACCTTTACAATTAATTCTTTTCGCTTCTTCATCTGCATGGGATATAATTATAGCGGCACCTCTACCGCTATAGGAGACCCCATCGAATGGGAGGAGAGGGCCTTTAAACCCTACTTTTCTCCTATGACCGGACGACCGTGGCAACCAACCCAATTCGATTACTTGCTACTTGGATCAAGTATATCTTAATATACCAATTTTAAAATTTAAATTTCAAATTTTAAATTTTAAATTTTGAATTTTAAATTTCAAACAAATTTCAAATTTTTTAAATTTCAAATTTTGAATTTCAAATTTTGAATTTTAAATTTGAAATTTCAACCAAATTTCAAATTTTAAATTTCAAATTTTGAATTTCAAATTTTTGAATTTTGAATTTTGAATTTCAAATTTGAAAATTCAAATTTCAAATTTTAAATTTTAAATTTTTGAATTTTGAATTTCGAACAACTTTCAAAATTCAAATTTTAAATTTTAAATTTCAAATTTTAAATTTAAACTTTTAGATTACAACTTAATCTACGCATGCAAATATATATATCATATCTTAGAACCTTGCTCTGATACCATTTGTGGGGAAAATCAGTGCAAGGGTAAAATGATAATTTTAAAATTTTTTTAAAATCACTATTTTACAATAAAAATTATTATTAATCTAATTAATTAATAAAAATTTATCTTATACTAGGATCTAAATATGATATATAGCATGCATGTATTTAAATTTGAAATTCGAATTTGAACAGTAAACACTTTACTGTAATGTGTTCAGAACACAATATCTTTGTACGGGTAGTAGATCACCGTAATCTGATCACCGTCGAGAGAGTCTGATCATCGTGATATAGCCACACAGTATGTCTGGCCTCTGTGGATCATCCACATAAAGCTCTTGGTCTGATCGACTCCTCACGAGTGCTAGCTCGTTGTAGAGCCCTTTCAACGGCCGATGCTGATCGAACTCCTTCAATCGATGTCTGTCAATTCTTTGGATGCTTCAAATCATCAGCAAACATGCTTGAGAGGATGTTGAAGATCTTTCTAAAGTTTGGTGGGCTCACGACACTCGTAGCTCACCTTCTCACTTCTCGAACTCCAGGCTGAAACCCTGAAGAACTCACTGAAACCCTGCGCACACTTTTTCTTTTTTTTTCTCTCAAAAGGATATAGACCTTCACCTTGCACACAAGGATTCCTCACACCCAGATTTTCTCTCCAAAATTTTTCTTACACACGCCCCACTCTTCTCCTCCTTTTAAAACAATGTCAAACGTCTTATCCACGTGAGAGGATAAAGATGAGTAATTGCACATTTGAATTCAAATCAAATTTTGAATTTAAATGGAAACCAATTTATTCCTATCCACTAAGGGTGTGAGAAGAGGAGGGCATGGCTTAATTTGTGCATGAGTGATTTCATGAGAAATATTTTTTTGTGTAATAAATGGGGCATTAAAAGAGGATAAGGTCAAGGCGCTAAGATTGGTTGCTCATTCAAATTCAAACTTTGTTTTGAATTTGAATGGCCAACCAATCATCCCTATCCACTCATATGGTGCATTAAAGTAGGGCGTGAGGAGGGCTTTGCATGAGGAAAAATTCATGAGAACTTTCTTCTCATGAATTCAAAAGGGCGCAGTGGAAGTGAGGTGGCGCAGGGAGAATGGGTCAAGGTGGTTTCATTATTTAAACCAACCTAATTGAACCAAATAAGTTAGGAATAATTAGACTAATTTAAATCCAACTAAATTAGGCTTAATTAGGCTCAATAAAATCCTAATCAAATCAAAAATTGATTAAGCCCAACCTCTGATCAAATCAGGAACCAAACCATCTCAATGATTAGGTCAACTCTTAACCTAATCGGGTCAAACCCAACTGAATCCAATTCAATTGGACTTGATTCAAAAATAATTACTCAATCAAATTAAGTTAATTAACGATCAAATTACTAATTAAATCTCTCATAAATATTAAGTCCAAATTCGATGGATAATCGGGCATCAGAATTCATCGATATGTAACCCTAATCGAAGAGTCCCAAACCAGTGGGACTCTTGACCCCGGTATCCAAAATGTGTGAGACTCATGATCAGAGAATCCTAATTCTCGATCATAGAGTCTCAGACATGTAGGACTCATAGTTCATGAGCATTAGGACTCTTCATCAGCCATCAGATCAGATAGGAACCTCTAATGTGTTGACCCCGCAGGTTCGAACCTAAGTCGGTAGCACAGGAATCAATTTCTGTACCAATCAAAGTGACCATCTAGCAATGGTACCCGATGATTGGATAGGTCGAATGGTTGCAATCGCAACACTCAGAACCTACATGAATATGGTTACTGTGTAATTCATCCTTTTGACCTCTGTGTTTAGGACAACTCATGGTTAAACTGTCAACCCTGATTAGATCATTCGAATCATGCTCAACTCAAACAGTCTTGTGACTCCTCACAAAGACTACCCTGGCTAAAGTTTTGCTAAATTGAAACACGACTGTACACAGCTCCTAAACTGGAGTGGTCAATTTCATCTTGACACACGCACCGACAAGTCAAGTATTTGACTACACCCAGCAGCCTTCCGTCACTGAATTAGAAATTCAGGTAGTCCAGTGCCTAAATGCACTGAGTTGCTTGTAAGTCACTATGGCGATCTCAGATCGGAGGGATATTTATACCCATATTCCATTGGAGCAAATCTTGACAGTAGAAATAGCTCCGGAGTCGGTCACGTTCAGTGCAGATATACCCTTACATCTCACCTGTATGCCATACTAGTGTCTCTACACTCATTGGTTAAGAGGACAACCAACCTATATGGCACACAACGACCTATGCTTGATAAACGTTGTCGTCCTTGGTAACAACGTATCATTTGGTCGCGAACAGATTTAAGGACTAAACGATAAATCCTCCTTTGTCGAGTCTAAATAGTCCTAAGGACTTCACCACAACATAGGAGTTCATTAAAAGATGAAATATTTTATGATGAAAAATATCAAAATAATTTTTATTAATTCATAATTCATGTACATATACAAAAATGAGCACAACCGTTAATAGACTGATGATTGGCTTTGGGACACTATTCCCAACAAATATGACCATCACAAATAAAAAACTAATAATATTATATTAAAAATATAAATTATATAATTTTACAAGCAGTATAAAAAAAAATATAACACATCAAAATAAAAAAAAAATCAGGTTAGATCCTCATCATCGTCTTTGTGCTCCTCTCCAATAGCTAGTGGATAAGAACCGGATGTCCCAACATTCTGAAATGAAGAAAAATAAAATATTATTAATAAATTTTGATATAGAGATGTATCTTTTGATGTGGAGGCATATCTTTTCGATACACTACTTTAATTTTTAAATAGATTATTCCTACATATTTCATTCGATGATATGAAGCTATTAACACCCCCGATCCATCAATTGGATGGTTAGATTGAATTTTTAATCCCTAGATCTCCTTCTCTGACTCAAGCCTAAATATGTGAAGCTTCTAAATATAAAAACTTGAAACAAATAAAAGAGTTTACTAACAGAATTATCTGATATGATGGCGGGAACAACAAGCCCAATTGGTTGTGCAACTATGGATCCCAAAGAATCTCCACCATCGTATCGCGAATGGTATCTCGAAAGCTCTGAGGTCACTGGCTTAAAAGCCTCTGCACGACCTCCTCTATGTACGCATCACTCCAAGTTGGGAACGTCGAGGCCTATGAGGATGTTGAAGAGTATTGAGCCATTAAAGGGTCGAAGCTATGGTCGAATCCTATGACCTGGCTCGTACTCACCCCTCCTATGATCCTGATGTTGGGAAATATGTCCCAAAAGCCAATCGTCAACCTATTGACGGTTGAGCAACCTTGTATTGTAATTGATTTATGAATAAATAAAATATATTTTTAGAATTTTCATCACAAATTTTCATCTTCTAACGAACTCCGTTGTTGTGATGAAGTTCTTAGGACTATTTAGGTTTGATAAAGAGAGAATTTTTTGATTAGTCCTTAAAACTATTCACGATCAAATAATAGGCTGTTAATAAGGACGACAGCTTCTATCGAGCATAGGTCGCTGTAGGCCATATGGGTTGGTTGTCCTCTTAATCAGGTAATGTGAAGACACTGGTATGGTATACAGGTGAGATGTAAGGGTACATCATCATTGAACGTGACCGACTCCAGAGCATTCTGCTGTCGAGAATGTCTCTGATGGGATATAGATATAAGTGTCCCTTAGACCTGAGATCGCCTTAGTAACTTGCAAGCAACTCACTGTACTTTAGTACTGGACTAACTGAATTTCTAATTCAGTGATGGAAGGCTTCTGGGTATAGTCAAGTACTTGCAAAGTCAGAATGTGATCAAGATGGGATTGACCACTCCAAGAGTTGGAGAAGAATGAGTCACTGTATTTCAATTTAGCAAAATCTTGACCAGGGTAATCCATCAGATAGATTTGATATTTTAAAATACAATATGGACAACCTGATCAGAGTTGATAGTTGAACTCTGAGATGTTCTATGAGTATTTTGGTCAAGGGGATGAATTATATGAAAACTATATCCGCATGGGTTTTAAGGATGTTGTTCTACACATTCGACCTATCCGACCGTCGGGTGCCATTGCTGGATGGTCACTTCGATTGGTACACAAATTTATTTCTATACTACCGACTTAGGTTCGAATCTATGAGGTCACATACATTAAAGTTCACGATCCGATCGGATGGTTGATCAACGATTAAGAATCGTTCTAGGGTTAAACGATCAATACGATTGATATTTAACCTAGTGCAAGTGTTGCAGGAGGATCGATTAGCAATTTGATTGCTAATTGGCTTAATTTGATTAAGACAAGGGACTGAGATTAAGTCTAATTGAATTGATTTAATTAGATTTAGTTTGGACTTGATTGGATCAAGTCCAATTGGTTTATTGGATAAGCCAAGTGCAAGAAAAAATTAGTCCTAGTCCAATTAGGACTTGGATCAACCTAATTTTAAATTTGATTAAAAAATTAAATCAAATTTAAATCTAATTTAATCTTATTAAATTAGATTCTTAATTAGGTTAAGACCTATTTTAATTAGATTGATTTGGTTTTGGTTTGATTTGATTTGAGAAAATAAATTTGAACAAGTCATAGATTGAATCCTAGTAAGACTAGGATTCCACCTTGCGCCACCTTAGCCCCCCATGCCCACTCTCTCTTATTTTGTGCGACAAAACCTTCTCTCCTAGGCCTTCATATATGCCCAAAGCTTTCCACTTTTTCTCTCTTACATGAAATGTGGTTGTGGACCAAGTCAAAGTAGGAATTAGTTTGGATTTCAAATTCTATAAGATAGAATTTTAGGAAATCAAAACTCTTTCCTTATGGCACTGATTTTATTCAGATTTTTTTAAAAATTTTTGTGGTTTTTATGGCACATATTGTGCACCCTTTACTGGTGGTCCATGGTAGAAAAAGAAGGAGGGGGAGCCCAAAAGTTGGGCACCACTTGTCTTGCCCTATTTGGATTTTTCTTGACTAGGTATTGACCTAGAAAAGGATTCTTCATATCTTTTTATTTAAGATAATTTTTTTTTAAAATTTTTATGAATCATAGAGAATTGAGAGACCTTTGGGGTGTGTGAAAATTAGAGAGAAAGAGTATTGGGGTGTGGAGATATAATAGACACAAAACTAAGTGTCTAGATGAGAGCAAAGAGAAGAAGAAGAGGGTCTTCTTTTAGGGTTGCTGTGTTCACCTCTTTCCTTCCTCCATCTGTGAGTTTTCTAAGAGTGTCTTATATCTAAAACTCCTTCTCTTACTTCTCATCTTTGGAAGAGTCCAAATCAAAAAGAAGGAGGCATCTGATCGACCATCGAAGAAGGATCAGCACAGTACTAGCATACTGTGCTGATTTTCTGGATTAGGACTTTTGATCGTAATTTATAGACTCATGTGGATGACTCCTAGAGACCAGATGCATGTGCAGCTTGCAATATCATCCTCAAGCCCGGATCAGTAAAGTTAGAATGTCTAACTTACAAGGTAATAGATCTGATCTATTATATTTTACATACATTAGATGTAGTATAGAAACATGTTGATATGATCAACATATAGTTCTTGCTCTTTATATTTTAATTTTTGATTTAATGTCATGTAATCGTCATATAATAGAATATTAGATTTAGAAATTCTTTGATTTTATAAGATAAATTTTGATTTATTTTAGTCTTCTGCTGTCTGATCTTGAAAAAGTTTCAAGATCTAACCCTGAAATCCTAGATCTGATTCCTTCAATTGGTATTAGAGCCTAGGTTGTTTATTACATGATTATTTATACATGCTTAGATTATTTCTTAGATTAGATCTAATTTATAATCTGATTGTTAAATCTGAAATTAAAATTTTTAGATCAATCACGAACTGTAGGTTGTCCTACTGTAAGGTTTACCCCTTACAGTGCAAAAGTTATCCTAGTTCGTATAGATCTATCTTTAATCATAAATTTGTTAGATATGATCTAGATTAAATTTATAATTTATTATATTTAAAAGATATTTAAATCTAAAATAAAATCTCTTTATTAATAATTAACTTGTAAGAACCATAATATATTTGTCTGAAAAATTTACGCAGTTTAAAGTTGAAATTGTTTCAATTATATGAACCTATTTAGATTAGATCTAAAGTAGTTTCATGCTTATTTCACTTGTATTTTGATTATGAATCAAACATACAACTTGATTGATAGAACCATGTTATAAAAATATTTTACAAATAAAAAAATTATTTTTGAAAAGCCGAACCCCAACCTTCAGCCCAAAACTTAATTGAGAATTAAGAAGTTGTTTGATTAGGTTCTAGGATTGTGAATTGAAGAACCTAAGACACAAACCATAACACATTGGGTTAATGGGTTAGTAGAAATTAGGTCCATTAATTAGGTTAGACCTAAGGTTGATTAAAGATGGACTTAATTAAAGAATTGACTAAATCTAATCAATTGTTGTCTTAGATTAGGTCAAGGATTCTCTAGATCAATTACAATAGTTATAGTTGGTCAAGTCCATATCTTTAACAAGAACCAAATGAACTTGATTCTTGGCTAAGCGATCTAATACGAACTGTTATATTGATCTAATCGAAACTAATTAAACTAGTTGGTATCTAAGATAAATCAGACTGGTGGTTTTTAATTGGCAGCCCGCTTACCTGGCCATTTCTGATGGTGTCTAAGGCAAGCTTTGGCAGACCCTCCCACCGATCGAACTTACCTGGCCTCTTGGTGAAATTATATTTTGATCGGATCACTTGACTATCCAAGCTGACCCATGTCAGCTAGGTAAATCAGTGTGACTGATTTAGGTGCTCCTAGACCAACCCTTTTAATGGTCTCCCTTAAGCTGACTTGATGAAGCCAGTGGAAGGATCATGATAAGCTGGTTTATCTGACCTCCTCCTCTAAATCAATTAAATCTTCTAAAATTATTAGATCCTTAAAATAAAATAGTTATAGTGATAACTAGATCATAACCTTCCATTAAATGGATGATAATGGGTCCATCAGTTGGATAATTATTGGAGGCCCAAAGGCTTAGTGCTTATCGACTGATGGAATTGTCATTCATAATATGATTTCTTGACTGCATCTTTCTAAATGATGGTTAGGTTAGCCAACCAAAATTGGGTCTAATCATTAATTGGTTAGATGGGCCAAGTATGGCCATGTTAATGGTTGGACCTAACCAGACCTTTTCAGTGGAGGCCAAAGCCTACTGATTAGGGACTGGAGAAAAATTAAAATTACTAAAAATTATTTAAAGAAATAATTGATTATGAACCTATCTTTAGATATACATGGGTTGGCCAACCAAAGTTGGGCTTGTGTGCAATCTAAATGGATTCTAGTATCCACTAAGGAATTAGGATAATTCCTTGAATTGGAGGTAGAGGCTACCAATTTAAATAAAATAGTGAGAGAAATCTTTTGATTAAAGTCCAAATCTTTAGGTTTAATAAATCAATTACTAATTAGATTATAGTTTTTCTTTGTGCAGATATGGCCACTTTCCTTTCACTCCGATCATTGTTGGACAATAAAAATTTGGTGGGACCCAACTTCGATAGCTGGTACTGAAAGTTGAAGATAGTTCTGGAGTATGAATGGATCCTATATGTGATAACGAATCCTGCACCTGAGGAGCCAGCTGTCAATGCACGTGGAATAGTCAGAGATACTTATCAGAAGTGGCTCAGTGACCGGACCACGGTGTGCTGCATCATGCTAGATGCCATGAGCAATGAGTTCAGTTGCAGATTTGAGATGGCTCAGCCAAAGGATATGCTTCAAATGTTGGAGGATGCCTTTGGCATACTCGATGATGTGGAGAGGTACAAGACTAGTTGTGCCATCTTCAATGCCAAAATACGAGATGATGCCTCTGTCACTGATCATGTATTGTACATGATCGAGCTGATGGAGTGTTTGAGCAAGCTTGGCTTTTCTTTGCATAAGCAGCTTGAGAAAGATGCAATATTGAACTCACTGCCCAAGTCTTATCTCCTATTCCTTACTTATTATAGAATGACAAAGTCTGAAGTAAACTACTATGGGTTATTGGGGTTGTTTCAGAACTTTGAGAAGGATCACCAACTCCACAAGGAGTTGGTGAACTTAGTAGGAGGTTCATCTTCTGATTTTCGACCCTTTAAGAAAAGAAAGAAGAATAAGAAGAAGAAAGTGA
Source organism: Elaeis guineensis (assembly GCF_000442705.2). Taxonomy (NCBI): domain Eukaryota; kingdom Viridiplantae; phylum Streptophyta; class Magnoliopsida; order Arecales; family Arecaceae; genus Elaeis; species Elaeis guineensis. The sequence goes on along the minus strand of NC_026007.2, from coordinate 18,940,842 downwards.
AGAAGGTGCAAGTTCAGGCTGGGACATCAGTACAGGGCCAGACCAGAAAGATCAAGCCCGATAAGAGTCAAGCTGAATGCTTCTTTTGCAAGAAGCAGGGGTACTGGAAGAAGAACTGTCCTTAGTATATTGCCTCCCTGGATCCGAACAGGCAGAGAAAGAAGCAAGTTATTGCTGGGCAAGATATTTATATGATAACTCTTTGTAATTTCTCTATTTGTGATATAACTGACTGGATATTGGATACTGGTAGCTCTTACCATATTTGTAATTCATTACAGGATTTGCAGGTTAGTAGGAGATTCGAGCAAGACGAGAGGTTCCTGAACGTTGGAGATGAAAGATCAGTTCCAGTTCTAGCATTAGGAATCTTGAAATTTGTATTTGAGTCCCATACCGTTGTTCTTAATTATTGTCATTTCTATCCTAGTTTCTTTTTAAATATTATTTCTGTAAGCCTTCTGACCAAAAATGATTATGAAAATCAATAAAGAAACAAGTTTGTAATATCATTATGAATGGTGTTACTATTTTTTGTGGATATTTGAACAATAATGTGTATATATTATCACAACCTGTTAATGCAGTCTATTCTACTGACAAGCATCTTAGATTAGATAGTGTATCAGATATATACTTATGGCACTGTAGGCTAGGTCATATAAACAAGAATAGAATAAACAGATTGACTCAAGAAGGAATCTTCAAAGTCAGTGATTGTGAATTGCTTCCAACCTGTGAGTCCTGTCTTCTTCGTAAAATGATCAAGTCACCTTTTATTGGAAAAGGTGAGAACTGAGCTTTTGGGCCTAGTACATACTGATGTATGCGGGCCCATGAGCACAAATGCTAGAGGTGGATATTTCTACTTCATCACTTTCACGGATGATCTATCTAAATATGGATATGTCTATCTGATGAAACATAAGTCAGATTTATTTAAAATATTCAAACGATTTCGAAGTGAAGTAAAAAAATAAACTGAAAAGAGTATTAAAATTCTTCGATCTGACCGAGGAGGGGAATACCTTTCTGGTGAGTTTCTCACATATCTAGGAGAGAATGAGATTCTCTCAATGGACTCCTCTAGGAACATCACAGCATAACAGTATGTCTGAAAGGAGAAATCGGACTCTGTTAGACATGGTCCGATCCATGATGGGTTTTGCCAGCTTGCCGATATCCTTCTGGGGATATGCACTCGAATCGGCCTGTTATCTGTTAAATAGGATTTCAAGTAAGTCTGTAATTAAGACTCCATATGAGATATGGACAGGGCGTAACCCAACACTTTCACACCTTAGGGTCTGAGGGTGTCCGACCTATGTCAAACGGTTAATTATAGATAAACTTGAACCTAGGTCTGACAAATGCACATTCATAGGGTACCCCAAAGAGATCAAAAGATATTTTTTTTACTATGCTGATGAACAAAAGGTGTTCGTCAGCCTTAAGACAATCTTTTTAGAAAAGAAGTTTCTTGGTGAAGGAACCGTTACCTCTAAGGTTGAACTTGATGAAGTTCAATAGGTAGAAGGACTGACACAAATAGCTGAACCTGAGTCAGATTTGATTAGATCAGATTCGAAGCCCAATATACCTGCACCATTAAGGTGATCCGATAGAGTAACACGTCAGCCAGATAGATACTACGATTTCTTGATCCGAGACGATGATCCCATCGAACTCGATGAGAACGATGAGGATCCGATCACCTATATGGATGCAATGCAGAAATCTGATTTCGAAAAATGGCTTGAAGCCATAAAATCCAAAATGAAGTCTATGATGGTCAATGATGTATGGACATTGGTTGACCCACCTGAAGAGGTTAAACCCATTGGGTGTAAATGGGTCTTCAAAAGGAAGAGGGGCATAGACGGAAAGGTGGAGACCTATAAAGCCCGTCTAGTTGCTAAGGGATATCATCAACATTATGGTATTGACTATAATGAGGCGTTCTCTCCTGTGGCAATGTTCAAATCCATTCGGATAATGCTTGCAATAGCTGCCCATCTAGATTATGAGATCTGACAGATGGATATAAAGATAGCTTTCCTAAATGGAGAGCTGACCGAAGAGATGTATATGATACAACCTGAGGGGTTTACATCCACAGATGAGTCCAAGATGTGCAAGTTTCAGAGATCCATTTATGGATTGAAGCAAGCTTTTCGGAGTTGGAACATGCATTTTGATAAGGTGATCAAAACATATGGCTTCGTTAAGAATGAAGAAGAGCCCTGCATCTATAAATGGGCAAATGGTCCAGTTGTGGTATTTCTTATCTTGTACGTAGATAATATTTTTTTAATCGAAAATGATATCCCCTTACTATAGAGAATAAAAGTTTGATTGTCATCGTAGTTCTCCATGAAGGACTTGAGTGAAGCATCCTACATCTTAGGAATGAAGATCTATAGGGATAGATCTAAAAGGATGCTTGGGTTATCCCAGTCCACGTACATAGACACTATGTTGAAGAAGTTCAGCATGGAGAATTCTAAGAAGGGCTATCTACCGATAGGCCATGAAATTTCTCTCTCTAAGAAGGATTGTTCGACAACTCCTGAAGAAAGAGAGCATATGAGTAGAGTCCCATATGCTTCGACCGTGAGATCTATCATGTATGCCATGACATGTACAAGGCCAGATGTGGCATACTCACTAGGAGTAGTGAGTAGATGCCAATCTGATCCTGGAGAAAATCACTGGAAAGTGGTTAAAGCCATCCTTAAGTATTTAAAAAATACTAAGGATCAATGGTTAGCTTATGATGAGTCAGATCTGAAACTTGTGGGGTTCACAGACTCCAGCTTTCAATTTGACCATGATGACAGCAGAAGCATATCGGGTTATATCTTTACTCTAAATGGTAGAGCCATCTGCTGGAAGAGTTTCAAGCAGCATACTGTGACAGACTCTGTTTGTGAGGTGGAGTACATCACAGCATCGGATGCCGCAAAGAAAGCTGTGTGGCTGAGAAAATTCATCGCCGAGCTCAGAGTAGCACCCTCCCTCGATGGTCCGATCCTGCTCTACTGTGACAGCACTGGTGCCATAGCTCAGGTGAAGGAACCCAAAGCACACCAGCAGACGAACCATATTTTGCACCGCTTCCACCTGGTCTGGAAGATCGTAGATCGAGGTGACATCGATCTTCAGAAGAACGATAGAAAGGAGAACCTGACGACCCCTTCACTAAAGCCCTGACGATAAAGGAGTTCGACAATCACAAGTCGAAGATGAATATTAGATACTGTGCCAAGTGGCTTTAGGACAAGTGGGAGTTGTTGAAAAATATGTCCTAAAAGTCAATCATCAACCTATTGATGGTTGAGCAACCTTGTATTGTAATTGATTTGTTAATAAATAAAATATACTTTTGGCATTTTCATTACAAGTTTTCATCTTCTAATGAACTCCGTTGTTGTGATGAAGTCCTTAGGACTATTTAGGTTCGATAAAGAGAGAATTTATCGATTAGTCCTTAAAATTATTCACGACCAAATGATAGGTTGTTAATAAGGACGACAGCTTCTATCGAGCATAGGTCACTGTAGGCCATATGGATTTGTTGTCCTCTTAACCAAAGAGTGTGGAGACACTGGTATGGCATACAGGTGAGATATAAAGGTACATCATCATTGAACGTGACCAACTTCAGAGTATTCTACTGTCGAGAATGTCTCTGATGGGATATAGGTATAAGTGTCCCTTAGACCTGAGATCGCCTCAGTGACTTGCAAGCAACTCACTGTACTTTGGTACTGGACTAACTGAATTTCTAATTCAGTGATGAAAGGCTTCTGGGCACAGTCAAGAACTTGCGAAGTCAGAGTGTGATAAGATGGGATTGACCACTCCAAGAGTTGAAGAAGAATAAGTCGCTGTATTTCAATTTAGCAAAATCTTGACCAGAATAATCCATCAGATGGATTTGATATTTTGAAATATAATATGGACAACCTGATCAGAGTTGACAGTTGAACTCTGAGGTATCCTATGAGCATTTTGGTCAAGGAGATGAATTATATGGAAACTATATCCGCATGGGTTCTAAGGATGTTGTTCTACATATTCGACCTATCCGACCGTCGGGTACCATTGCTAGATGGTCACTTCAATTGGTACAAAAATTTATTTCTGTGCTATTGACTTAGGTTTGGACCTATGAGGTCACACATATTAGAGTTCATGATCCGATCGGATGGTTGATCAACGATTAAGAATCGTTCTAGGATTAAACGATTAATACGATTGACATTTAACCTAGTGCAAGTGTTGCAGGAGGATCGATTAGTAATTTGATTGCTAATTGACTTAATTTGATTAAGCCAATGGACTAAAATTAAGTCTAATTGAATATGATTTAATTAGATTTGGTTTGGGCTTGATTAGATCAAGTTCAATTAATTTATTGGATAAGCCAAGTGCAAGGAAAAACTAGTCCTAGTCTAATTAGGACTTGGGTCAACCTAATTTTTAATTCGATTAGAAAATTAAATCAGATTTAAGTCTAATTTAATTTAATTTAATTAGATTCTTAATTAGATTAAGATATATTTTAATTGGGTTGATTTAGTTTTAGTTTGATTTGGTTTGAGAAACTAAATTTGAACAAGTCATAGATTGAATCCCAGTAAGACTAGGATTCCACCTTGCGCCACCTTAGCCCCCCATGCCTATTCTCTCTTATTTTGTGTGACAAAACCTTCTCTCTCAGGCCTTCATGCATGCCTAAAGCTTTTCACTTTTTCTCTCTTACATGGAATGTGATTGTGGACCAAGTCAAAGTAGGAATTAGTTTGGATTTCAAATTCTATGAGATAGAATTTTAGGAAACCAAAATTCTTTTCTTATGGAATTAATTTTATTCAGATTTTTTTTGAGATTTTTGTGACTTTTATGGAATATATTGTGTGCCTTTTGCTAGTGGTCCATGGCAGAAAAAGAAGGAGGGGGCGCCCAAGAGTTGGGCACCACTTGTCTTGCCCTGTTTGGATTTTCTTTGACTAGGTATTTGACCTAAACAAGGATTCTTCATATCTCTTTATTTAAGATGAATTTCTTCTTAAAATTTTTATAGATTATAGAGTATTGAGAGATCTTTGGGGCATGTAAAAATCAATGAGAAAGAGTGTTGGGGCATGGAGATATAATAGACACAAAACTAAGTGTCTAGGTGAGAGCAAAGATAAGAAGAAGAGGGTCTTCTTCTAGGGTTGCTGTGTTTACCTCTTTCCTTCCTCCATCTGTGAGTTTTCTGAGTGTGTCTCACATCTAAATCTCCTTCTCCTATTTCTCATCTTTTAAAGAATCCAAATCAAGAAGAAGGAGGCATCTGATCGACCATCGAAGAAGGATAAGCATAGTACTAGCATACTGTGCTGATTTCTTGGATCAGGATTTCTGATCGTGATTCGTGGGCTCGTATGGACGACTCCTAGAGGCCGGATGTATGTGCGGCTTGCAACATCATCCTCAAACCTGGATCAGCAAAGTTAGAACGTCTAACTTGCAAGGTAATAGATCTGATCTATTATATTTTACATACATTAAATGTAGTATAGAAATATGTTGACATGATCAATATGTAGTTCTTACTCTTTATATTTTAATTTTTGATTTAATATCATATAATAATCATGTAATAGGATATTAGATCTAGGGATTCTTTAATTTTATAAGATAAATTTTGATTTATTTTAGTCTTTCGCTGCCTGATCTTGAAAAAATTTTAAGATCTAACCCTGAAATCCTAGATCTGGTTCCTTCACCTGAGCCATCCCTCAAGGTTAAGGAGGGGCTGAGTGGATGGGTCATCACTGTGCCGTGCAATGATATACTCTACATAATCTACTTATACAGTTCAAAAATATATTAGTTCTAATATACATATCATATTCTATAACAACTTAATAAATACAGTTTGAAATTCTTATCATGATCTATCATGACCTAGAATCTAAATAATCATCAGTCCTCCTAGATTGATGTGTGGTCTCCCACAACTGCAGCTGGCCTGGTGGATGATCTAGCTGCCATGTCTACAATAAGTAAATAATAAAATTAAATTAATTAAGGCATACATATAAGAGTTTTTATAGTTTTAGTGCAGAGTTTTGGTATAGATTTCTTATCAGTCTATCGGCCACAATATGCGTACGGACATATCCACCTGTGTGCCTGATCGGATCCTACTGGGTGGCTTGATTCTGTCGGACCCTCTGTCACCTACTGGAGTACTCTTTGTTGCTCCACTGATTGTAGAGGGCCTCCCATACGTCCACCCGCATTCAGTGATCCCTATAAGACCTTCAGTCCGATGGTGACTAGAAATTGGAAAGCTCGATGGTGGACTGACTGCCTAAGACTATGTAGCCCATCTCGAAATCTATGTGTGGCCACCTGCTTGAAGATCAGGTGGCCAGCCTCCTTACCCTGAGGAGTCTTGAATCGATAGCACCCGTACAAATAGAAGCAACCATATATTAATAAATAGAATACAAACCTACAATGAATTTAAAAATAAAATATTTTTGACTTATCTAAAATATTTTCTAGGCTGCATCATGAGCTCCAGATAGCCAGCTGGAGAACTCGTTCACTGACCTCGACATCAAGCATTGGATGATGTCGATAACCACACAAGATACTCCAGACTCTCTAAACGTGCTGCAAAATTAATTTTGAAAAATAGATATTAACTCTAAAATGGCTAAATCTAAATATATTAATTGAAGTTGTAGTACTTACAAGCGGCTCTGAACATGGATGAGCTCTCTATCCTCTGACCAAGTTGGAGCTGGCGCAAGCCATCCGGATGGGGCCTTGATCACAGCTCTGTATCTGAGAGCCGATCGCTGCAACATATGACTGTGGGGTCATTGGTAACTCCCTATCATCCGAACCTGAGTGCAAAATATTTAATATGAACAATATTATATTAGTTAGCAAAGGATAAAATAACGTAAATGAGAATATCTAAAGTGTTAGAGTTTATCGTCTGGTGTAAGAGGTGCAAAACCATACGAATTGATCGCATGATCACTCCCTCCTCGAGAGCTCTATCCTTGGTTGGTGTAGCATGTTCGATGAGTATGGATTGATCTTACGAGGAATTGAGTTTTAAACTATATTCAAATACTTGCTCAGACGAGCTTTAAAGGAAAAGAAGAGAGATTAATTGTTGAATTTAAAATAATAAAATAATCAATTATAAATATAAATTATCTCAAAGATCTAGGGCTTTTGAATCTACTAGATCAATAAATTAGAAAGCCTTCATATGGTTTCTCTTATAATGTCCCTTGATTAAGATGTAAAACATGAACAAGTATGGATCATGAAGAGATTTAACTCAACTATGATCCATCAAGCATTTTGCTTTCACCCTAATTAAGAGACTCTTCCTTTCTTCACTTATCTTGTGTTGTCCAAGTATAGGCAATGAAGGGATTCTGACCCAACTATAACCCATCAAGATTTTCATAAGAAAAGAGAAGAAATGATTTAGAAAATTATGAGCCTTCTACTAATCATCTACTTTTGCACCGAATCAAGTATGGACTATGAAGGGATTCTAACCCAATGATAACCTATCAAGTCTCTTAGCAAGAGAGATGAAGAGAGAAAAATTTTAAAATTAAAAATTCAAAAAGAGAGATTTAATGGAGAAGGCTTCTATTTATGATCTAGCTTCATCACAAACTCCAGAGAGATTGTTTAGCCAGACATAGTTGATTTGAAGTCTGAAAAAAATTAAAACAAAATCTAATTCTACTTGCTGGAATTTAACTTGCAAAAATTAAAAATTATAGAATTAAAAGATGTGAAAATTTAAACTATCCTATTGTAAAAATTAAAATTATAAAAATTAAATAGAAAGAGAATAACTAATTTATTGCTGAATAAAAATTTTGATACAAAAATTTTTAACTCTTAAGCTATTAACAAGGCTTGAAGTTAGAACAGAAAATTTTTTTTTTTACAGAATCTAGCTTCTCTCTCTCTTGGCTTGTGACCAACCTTCTCCTGGCTGACTCTCCTTCTCATGTGTTAGAAGGGTGGAAGAAAATGGGAACAAGGTGGCTAAAAAGTTTAAAAGGTGGGTCCTGCCTATCATATAGACCCTCTACAAGAATTATGGAGTGGAGAGAGATATCTTTAGAGTAAAGGTATTGACTTTTATTTATAGGTGTTAGGATGGGGAGAATTTTTTGTTTTGTCGATATGGGATTAAAAAAAATAGAAGGATGTCTCTCGTTCAAAATATTGGATTTTGGTTTGAAATCCTTCTCAACTCGATAAGATCCATTTCCTGCTTTTACGATCGTGCATTAAGCCGCATCAGCATCCGCACGTCGTTCAGCATCCACGCGCCTGTTCACTTCACCGTGGAGTCCTGCATAGCACATCCAGCCAAGTCCATGTGTGTCAAGAACCAAAATCATTCATTTAAGGACCCAGACAACCATTCCATCAGTGAAGCCCACCAAAAACTCTCCCTGTGCCATTAAGATATTGCTTTTCACGTGGCTCACCCACCTTTTTATGGACCACTAGCTTGTAAATTGGATCGGGTTTACTTTCAATTTAGAATTTAAATTTATTTTAACTCCATTGTTTATCCCATTTAATCTTTTTAAGCCTGCAGATCAGGCTCTTTATGTTGGTACACTTCTTTCCTATAAAATATATGAAGAAGTATCAATTTTAAAAAAAATAAAGATAATTTGATCCATAAATTAATATTTTTATGGATAAATTTATGCACTTATCACATCCTCCAACTTATCTATTGCTAATCCCTTAGCAATGCAATATATATATATAATTAATTAATTTTTTTAATAATATTTTATTAAGATCCTCTTTTACAAAAGTAGACCTAGGATTGAAAGTCAAAGAGTTTAGCAAGTATCACTAACTAAATATTGAGTTTTAGAAGTAAATTTCATAGTTAGCACAATTAGATACTTTCTTAGAATATATCAAAAAATCTACAGCACTTGTGTTTGTGATAACCAACTCAGCATTTGAGTGCTGGCTTGTAAAGGATAAATGTATCTTCTCTTATCATCTTATTTTGGTTAATTTTCTATACACCCCCAAATAAAGTTTATGAACTAAGGTAGCTTTCACACTGCCTTCTTTTTCTCTTTTTTTTTTTTAGTACTGAGCATCCTGACCTTTCCTTCACCATTTGATGCGAACTTCCACACTTGACTTAGGTGCAGAAATTTGATTACTAAGCTTAGGGCAATCTACATCTACTCTGTGTTTTGTACTTTTATTTTAGACAGATAGCTCTTTCCTCAAATTAAAATTTTTAATTGAAATGTATATCAATCACCAATTTTAAGTAATAATTGAGTCTTCAGTTGACCTCTCAATCAGTACCTATTTTGTCTTGTTAGTGTACATGTGCAATTAAAAGTGCTAATAACTTTTAGGTGATCTAAGTAAATTACTAAAAGTTTATCCACTATTCTACTTCTTAACTCGCTACAGTCATTAGCAAATACTTTTTAACTCTTATTATTCTTTTCTTAATCTTTTTTGCTTAAGATTCTATATATTCAATTTTTTTTTGTAAAAAAAAATTAAAAGATTTTTTTTACCCCCCAACTTAAATATCATTATTTCTAATGGAGGAAGGACAATGCAATGCAAGAAAAATGATGTCATCTGGTGAATATGTATTTTTTGTTGAAGATGATCTGATGCAATGTTGGCTTGAAAATTGAAGATTGGTATCTCTGTTTATTCAATATAAAAGATATTAGTTTAAAAAAAATTAGGTTACCTCCCAGAAGTGCTAAGTTTAATGTCTTCAGCCAAACAAAATATTTCAAGCAATTTAATCATGATAAGTTGGCTCACAGAGAACTATGACTTCGTCAATAGATTCTTTGGGTAGTTCCAAGAATAGTTTTAATCTTTGACCATTAACTTTAAACATAGCACTATTACTTGAATTTTTAATTTCTATAGCTCCATGTGGAAAGACTTTTTTAACTAAAAATATTCCTATCCATCTAGACCTAAGCTTTCTAGGAAAAAGGTGTAATCTAAAATTGTATAAGAGAACTTTTTATCCATGAGTAAAAGATTTTCTCATAATTGCTTGATCATGAAAAATTTTGGTTCGTTCCTTGTACACCTTAGCATTCTCGTAAGCTTCATTTCTAAGTTCTTCTAATTCATTAATTTGAAGCTTCCTATGGATTTTGGCTACATCCAAATCCATATTTAAATTTTTAATGGCCCACATGCCTTTGTGCTCTAGCTCAATAAGCAAGTGGCAAGAGTTTTCAAATATAATCCTATAGGGAGATATTCTTAGGTTAGTCTTGAAAACAGTTCGATATGCCCATAGTACATCAACTAATTTCAAGAACCAATTCTTTCTATTGGTATTAACAGTTTTCTCCAAGATTTGTGTGATCTGTCTGTTAGACACTTCTACTTGTCCATTAGTCTGAGGGTGATAAGGTGTGGCCAACTTGTGGGTGATATTATATTTTTTTCATTAATGTGACAAAGGATCGATTGTAAAAATACGTCCCCCGATCACTAATGATTGCTCTAGGAGTGCCAAAGTGGGAAAGAATATTTTCTTTCAAAAATTTTATGATCACTTTACTATTAGTAGATTTACAGAAAATAGCTTCTACCCACTTTGAGACATAGTCGACAGCTACTAAAATGTATTCATTTTCAAATGAGTTTGAAAATGGACACATAAAATCGATTCCCCACACATAAAAAATTTCAACCACCAAGATTGGGTTAAGAAGCATCATATTTCTCTTGGTGATTCACCCCATTTGTTGGCATCGAGCACAACTTCTACAGCACTCATATGCATCTTTAAATAAATTGGGCCAATAGAATTCACATTGGAGGACTTTAGCAGCTATTTTTTTGGACACAAAGTGACCACCATATGCTTGGTTATGACAGAAAGATAAAATACTTCTAACGTCATTGTCCAGGATACACCTTCTAATGATTTGGTCAGGACACTGCTTAAAGAGGTATGGATCATCCCAAATGAAATATTTCACTTGGGCAAAAAATTTGTGTTTGTCCTGAGTGGTCCGTGAGAAGGAACTTGACCAATGGCTAAATAGTTGACAATATCAGCATATCATGGTTCAGTGGATACAGACATAAACTATTCATCAGAAAAAAATTTATTGATGGGTGGTTCACCAGATGGTGCTACTATGATTTAGGATAAGTGATCCGTTACTGCATTCTACGTTCTTTTTTTTTCCTAATTTCTAGGTCAAATTCTTGAAGGAGTAAAATCTATCGTATCAAGCACGCCTTGGCGTCTTTCTTTGCTAAGAGATGTCTAATGGCTGAGTGGTCAGTATAGATAATAGTGTGTGATCCAACCAAATAGGACCTAAATTTTTGTAGGACAAAGACAACGGTCAGGAACTCTTTTTCAGTGATAGTGTAATTAAGCTGTGATCATTTAAGATTTTGCTCGCATAGTAAATAACTCTAGGTAGCTTATTAATTCTTTGATCTAAAACTATACCCACAGTATGATCGGATGTATCACACATAAGTTTAAAAGGTTCAGACCAGACAGGAGGATGAATGATGGGAGCTGAAATGAGTATCTTTTTAAAAAATTCAAAAGACTCTAAGCACTCAAGAGTGAATTCAAACTTTATTTCTTTTGCTAAGAGATTTATTAATGGGCGAGCCACTTTGCTGAAATTGACAATGAATCTTCTATAGAATCCAGCATGTCCTAAAAATGAATGGATTTCTTTGACAAATTTGGGTGGTGGAAGACTTGCAATCAGGTCTACTTTGGTTTTATCCACTTTAATTTTTTTTTTGAAACTACATGGCCAAGAACTATCTCTTTTTTAACCATGAATTGGCATTTTTTCCAGTTAAGAACTAAGTACTTGTCCTTATATCTTTCTAAGACTAATCTCAGATGATCTAAGTGAAGGAATCAGATCTAGGGTTTCAGGATTAGATCATGAAACTTTTTCAAGATCAAACAGTGGAAGACTAAAATAAATCAAAATTTATCTTATTAAAATTAGAGAATCTCTAGATCTAAGATCCTGTTACATGATTATTATATGATATTAAATCAAAAATTAAAATATAAAGAGCAAGAACTACATGTTGATCATATCAACATGTTTCTATACTACATATAATGTATGTAAAATATAATAGATCAGATCTATTACCTTGCAAGTTAGACGTTCTAATTTTGCTGATCTAGGCTTGAGGATGATGTTGTGAGCTACACACACATCTGACCTCTAGAAGTCGTCCACACGAGCCTACGAATCATGATCAGAAGTCTTGGTCCAGGAAATCAGCACAGTATGCTAGTACTGTGCTGATTCTTCTTCGATGATCGATCAGATGCCTCCTACTTCTTGATTTGAACTCTTCCAAAGATGAAAAGTAGGAGAAAGAGTTTTAGATGTGAGATACTCTTAGAAAACTCACAGATGGAAGAAGGAAAGAGGTGAACTTAGCAATCCTAGAAGAAGACCCTCTTCTTCTTCTTCTCTTTGCTCTAACCCAGATACTTAGTTTTGTGTCTATTATATCTCCATGCCCCAACACTCTTTCTCCTTGATTTTCACATGCCCCGAAGGTCTCTCAACGCTCTATAATCCACAAAAATTTCAAAAAGAAATTCATCTTAAATAATGAGATATGAAAATTTTTTGTCTAGGTCAAATACCTAGTCAAGGAAAATCCAAACAGGGCAAGACAAGGGGTGCCCAACTCATGGGTGTCCCCTCTTTCTTTTTCTACCATAGACCACCAACAAAGGGTGCATAATATATGCCATAAAAGTCATGAAAATCTCAAAATAAATTTGAGTAAAATCAGTGCCATAAGGAAAGAGTTTTGGTTTCCTAAAATTCTATCTTATAGAATTTGAAATCCAAACTAATTCTTACTTTGACTTGGTCCACAACCACATTCCATGTAAGAGAGAAAGAGTGAAAAGCTTTGGGCATGCATGAAGGCTTGGGAGAGAAAGTTTTATCGCACAAAATAAGAGAGAGAGTGGGCGTTGGGGGCTAAGGTGGCGCAAGGTGGAATCCTAGTCTTACTAGGATTCAATCTATGACTTGTTCAAATTTGGTTTCTCAAACCAAATCAAAACAAAACTAAATCAATCCAATTAAAATAGGTCTTAAATCAATTAAGAACCTAATTTAATCAGATTAAATTAGATTTAAATCTGATTTAATTTTTTAATCAAATTAAAAATTAGGTTGACCCAAGTCCTAATTGAACTAGAACTAGTTTTTTTTTGCACTTGGCTTGTCCAATAAATCAATTGGACTTGATCCAATCAAGCCCAAATCAAATTTAATTAAATTATATTCAATTAGACTTAATCTTAGCCTATTGGCTTAATCAAATTAAGCCAATTACCAATCAAATTGCTAATCGATCCTTTTGCAACACTTGCACTAGGTTAAATGTCAATCGTATTGATCGTTTAACCCTAGAACGATTCTTAATTGTTGATCAACCATCTGATCAGATCATGAACTCTAATGTGTGTGACCTCATAGGTCTGAACCTAAGTCAGTAGCACAGAAATAAATTTTTATACCAATCAAAGTGATCATCTAGCAATGGTACCCGACGGTCGGATTGGTCGAATGTGTAGAACAACATCCTTAGAACCCATACGGATATAGTTTCCATATAATTCATCCCCTTGACCAAAATACTTATAGGACACCTCAGAGTTCAACTGTTAACTCTGATCAGATTGTCTATATTGTATTTCAAAATATCAAATCCATCTGATGGATTACCCTGGCCAAGGTTTTGCTAAATTAAAATACAGTGACTCATTCTTCTTCAACTCTTGGAGTGGTCAATCCTATCTCGATCACACTCTGACTTTACAAGTACTTGACTATGCCCTGAAGCCTTCCATCACTGAATTAGAAATTCAGTTAGTCCAGTACCAAAGGACAGTGAGTTGCTTGCAAGTCATTGAGGCTATCTCAAGTCTAAGGGATACTTATACCTATATCCCATCAGAGATATTCTCGACAGCAGAATGCTCTGGAGTTGGTCACGTTCAATGATGATGTATCCTTACATTTCACCTGTATGTCATACTAGTGTTTCCACACTCCTTGGTTAAGAGGACAACCAACCTATATGGCCTATAGCGACCTATGCTCGATATAAGCTGTCGTCCTTATTAACAGCCGATTATTTGGTCGTGAACAGTTTTAAGGATTAAACGATAAATCCTCTCTTTATCAAACCAAAATAGTCCTAAGGACTTCATCACAACAACGGAGTTCATTAGAAGATAAAAACTTATGATGAAAATATCAAAAATATATTTTATTTATTAACAAATCAATTACAATATAAGGTTGCTCAACCGTCAACAGGTTGACAATTGACTTTTGGAACATATTTCCCAATAACTCCCACTTGTCCTAAAGCCACTCGGCATAGTATCTAATATCCATCTTCGACTTGTGGTTGTCAAACTCCTTTATCGTCAGGGCTTTAGTGAAGGGGTCAGTCAGGTTCTCCTTTCCATCGATCTTCTGAAGATCGATATCACCTCGATTCACGATCTCCCGGACCCATTGAAAGCAGTGCAAAATATGTTTCGTCTGCTGGTGTGCTTTGGATTCCTTCGCCCGAGCTATGGCACCAGTGCTGTCATAGTAGAGCAGGATCGGATCATCGAGGGAGGGTGCTACTTTGAGCTCGGTGATAAATTTTCTCAGCCACACAGCTTTCTTCACGACATCCGATGCTACGATGTACTCTGCCTGACAAACAGAGTCTGTCACAGTATGCTGCTTAGAACTCTTCTAGCATATGGCTTCTCCATTCAGAGTAAAGATATAACCTGACACGCTTCTACTGTCATCATGGTCAGATTGAAAGCTAGAGTCTGTGAACCCCACAAGTTTCAGATCTGACTCACCATAAACCAACCATTGGTCCTTAGTATTTCTCAAATACTTAAGGATGGCTTTAACCACTTTTCAGTGATTTTCTCTAGGATCAGATTGGTATCTACTCACTACTCTTAGTGAGTATGCCACATCTGACCTTGTATATGTCATGGTGTACATGATAGATCCCACGGTTGAAGCATATGGGACTCTACTCATATGCTCTCTCTCTTCAGGAGTTGTCAGATAATCCTTCTTAGAGAGAGAAATTCCATGGCCTATCGGTAGATAGCCTTTTTTGAAATTCTCCATGCTGAACTTCTTCAGCACAGTATCTATGTATGTGGACTGGGATAACCCAAACATCCTTTTAGATCTATCCCTATAGATCTTCATCCCTAGGATGTAGGATGCTTCACCCAAGTCCTTCATGGAGAACTGCGATGACAACTAAACTTTTATTCCCTGTAGTGCGGGGATGTCATTCCTGATTAAGAGAATGTCATCCACGTACAAGACAAGAAATACCACAACTGGACCATTTGCCCATTTATAGATGCAGGGCTCTTCTCCTTTCTTAATGAAGCCATACGTTTTGATCACTTTATCAAAACGCATGTTTCAACTTCGAGAAGCTTGCTTCAATCCATAAATAGATCTTTGAAGCTTGCACACTTTGGACTCATCTGTAGATGTAAACCCCTCAGGTTGTATCATATACACCTCTTCAGTCAGCTCTCCATTCAGGAAAGCTATCTTTATATCCATCTGCCAGATCTCATAATCTAGATGGCCAGCTATTACAAGCATTATCTGAATGGATTTGAGCATTGCCACAGTGGAGAACGTCTCGTTATAGTCAATACCATAATGTTGATGATACCCTTGACAATCAGACGGGCTTTATAGGTCTCCACCTTTCCGTCTGTGCCCCTCTTCCTTTTGAAGACCCATTTACACCCAATGGATTTAACCCCTTCAAGTGGGTCAACCAATGTCCATACATCATTGACCTTCATGGATTTCATTTCGAATTTCATGGCTTCAACCCATTTCTTGAAATCAGAGTTCTGCATTGCATCCATATAGGTGATCGGATCCTCATCATTCTCATCGAGTTCGATGGGATCACCATCCTGGACCAAGAAACCATAGTATCTGTCCAACTGACGTGGTATTCTACCAAATCACCTTAATGGTGCAGGTACATTGAGCTCCAGATCTGATCTAATCAAATCCGACTCAGGTTCAGCTATTGGTGTTGGTCCTTCTACCTGTTGAACTCCATCAAGTTCAACCTTAGAGGCAATGGTTCCTTCACCAAGGAACTCTTTTTCTAAAAAGGTTATCCTAAGACTGACGAACACTTTTTGTTCATTAGTATGATAGAAAAAATATCCTTTAATCTCTTTGGGGTATTCTATGAATGTGCATTTATCAAACCTAGGTCCAAGTTTATTTGTAACTAACTATTTGACATAGGCCGGACACTCCCAGACCCTAAGGTGTGAAAGTGCTGGCTTATGTCCTGTCCATATCTCATATGGAGTCTTAATTATAAACTTACTTGGAATCCTATTTAACAAATATTAGGCCAATTTGAGTGCATATCTCCAGAAGGATATTGACAAGCTGGTAAAATCCATCATGGATCGAACCATGTCTAACAGAGTCCGATTTCTCCTTTCAGACATACCATTATGCTGTGGTATTCCTGGAGGAGTCTATTGGGAGAGAATCCCATTCTCTCTTAGATATATAAGAAACTCACTAGAAAGGTATTCTCTTCCTCGATCAGACCTAAGAGTTTTAATATTTTTTTCAGTTTATTTTTCTACTTCATTTTAGAATCATTTGAACATTTCAAATGAATCCAACTTATGTTTCATCAAATAGACATATCTATATCTGGATAGATCATCCTTGAAAGTGATGAAGTAGAAATATCCACCTCTAGCACTTGTGCTCATGGGTCCGCATACATCAGTATATACTAGGCCCAAGAGCTCAGTAGCTCTCTCACCTTTTTCAGTAAAAGATGACTTTGTCATTTTATCAAGAAGACAGGACTCACAGATTGGAAGTGATCACAATCACTGACTTTGAGGATTTTCTCTTGAGTCAACCTGTTTATCCTATACTTATTTATATGACCTAACCTACCGTGCCATAAGTAGATATCTGATACACTATCTAATCTAGGGTACTTGCCAGTAGAATAGACTACATTAATAGGTTGTGATAACATATACACACTATTGTTCAAATGTCTATAAAAAATAGTAACACTATTCATAATGATATTATAAACTTGTTTCTTTATTGAAATTTCATAATTATTTTTGGCCAGAAGGCCTACAGAAATAACATTTAAAAAAAAACTGGGACAGAAATGATAATCATTAAGAACAACGGTATGGGATTCAAATACAAGTTTCAAGATTTCTAATGCTAGAACTAGAACTGGTCTTCCATCTCGAACGTTCAGGAACCTCTTGCCTTGCTCGAATCTCCTACTGACCTGCAACCCCTGCAATGAATTGTAAATATGGTAAGGGCTACTGGTATCCAATACCCAGTCAGTTATATCACAAAGAGAGAAATTGCAAGGAGTTATTATATAAATACCTTGCCCAGCAACAGCTTGCTTATTTCTCTACCTGCTCGGGTCCAGGGAGGTAATGTACTGAGGACAGTTCCTCTTTCAGTGCCCCCGCTTCTTGTAAAAGAAGTATTCAGCTTCACCTTATCGGGCTTGATCTTTCTGGTCTGGCCCTGCACTGATGTCCCAACCTGAACTTGCACCTTCTTCACTTTCTTCTTCTTGTTCTTCTTTCCTTTCTCAAAGGGTCGAGAACTAGAAGACGAACCTCCCACTAAGTTCGCCGACTCCTTGTGAAGTTGGTGATCCTTCTTAAAGTTCTGAAGCAACCCCAGTAACCCGTGATAGTTTACTTCAGACTTTGTCATTCTATAATGAGTGAGGAATGGGAGATAAGACTTGGCCAGCGAGTTCAGTATTGCATCTTTCTCAAGCTGCTCATGCAAGAAAAAGTCGAGCTTGCTCAAATGCTCCATCAGCTCGATCATGTACCATACATGATCAGTGACAGAGGCACCATCCCGCATTTTGGTGTTGAAAATGGCACAACTAGTTTTGTGCCTCTCCACATCATCGAGTGTGCCAAAGACATCCTCCAACACTTGAAGCATGTCCTTTGGCTGAGCCATTTCAAATCTGCAACTAAACTCGTTGCTTATGGCAGCCAGCATGATGCAGCGCATCATGGTCCGATCACTGAGCCACTTCTGATAAGTATCTCTGACTGTTCCATGTGTATTGGCAGCTGGCTCCTCAGGTGCAGGATCTGTTATCACATATAGGATCCGTTCATGCTCCAGGACTATCTTTAACTTTCGGTACCAGCTACCGAAGTTGGGTCCCACCAACTTATCATTGTTCAACAATGATTGGAGTGATAGGGAAGTAGCCATATCTGCACAAAGGAAAATAATAATCTAATTAGTAATTGATTCATTAAACCTAAAGATTTGGACTTTAATCAAAAGATTTCTCCCACTATTTTATTTGAATTGGTAGCCTCTACCTCCAATTCAAGGAATTACCCTAATTTCTTAGTGGGTACTAGAATCCACTTAGACTGCACACAAGCCCAACTTTGGTTGGTCAACCATGTACATCTAAGGTTAGGTTCATAATCAATTATTTCTCTAAATAATTTTTAGTAATTTTAATTTTATCTCAGTCCCTAATCAGTAGGCTTAGGCCTCCACTGAAAAGGTCTGGTTAGGTCCAACCATTAACATGACCATACTTGGCCCATCTAGCCAATGAATGATTAAGCCCAACTTTGGTTGGCTAATCTAAACACCATTTAGAAAGATGCAGTCAAGAAATTATATTATGAATGACAATTCCATCAGCCGATAAGCACCAGGCCTTTGGGCCTCCAATGATTATCCAACTGATGGACCCATTATCATCCACTTAATAGGAGGCTATGATCTAGTTATCACCATAACTATTTCATTTAAAGGATCTAATAATTTTAGAGGATTTAATTGATTTAGAGGAGGAGATCAGATGAACCAGCTTATCATGATCCTCCCACTGGCTTTACCAAGTCAGCTTAAGGGAGACCATTTAAAAGGGCTGGACTAGGAGCACCTAAATCAGTCACACTGATTTACTTTGCTGACATGGGTCAGCTTGAATAGTCAAGTGATCCGATCAAAACATAATTTCACCAAGAGGCCAGGTAGGTTCGATCGATGGGAGGGTCTACCAAAGCTTGCCTTAGACACCATCAGAAATGGTCAGATAAGCGGACTGCCAATTAAAAACCACCAGTCTGGTTTACCTTAGACACCAACTGGTTTAATTAGTTTTGATTAGATCAACCTAACAGTTTGTGCTAGACTGCTTAGCTAAGAATCAAGTCCATTTGGTTTTCGTTAAAGACATGGACTTGACCAACTACAACTATTGTAATTGATCTAGAGAATTCTTGACCTAATCTAAGATAATAATTGATTAGATTTAGTCAATTCTCTAATTAAGTCCATCTTTAATCTAACCTTAGGTCTAACCCAATTAATGAACCTAATTCCCACTAATCCATTAACCCAATGTGTTATGGTTTGTGTCTTAGGTTTTTCAATTCACAATCCTAGAACCTAATCAAACAACTTCTTAATTCTCAATTAAGTTTTGGGTTGAGGGTTGGGGTTCGGCTTTTCAAAAATAATTTTTCATATTTGTAAAATATTTTTACAACATGGTTCTACCAACCAAGTTGCATGTTTGATTCATAATCAAAATGTAAGTGAAATAAGTATGAAACTACTTTAAATCTAATCTAAACATGTTCATATAATTGAAACAATTTCAACTTTAAACTGTACAAATTTTTCAAACAAATATATGATGGTTTTTTATGCAAAAATTATTAATAAAAAGATTTTATTTTAGATTTAAATACCTTTTAAATCTAATAAATCATAAATTTAATCTAGATTACATCTAACAAATTTATGATTAAAGATAGATCTACACGAACTAGGACAACTTTTGCACTGTAAGGGGTAAACTTTACAGCAGGACAACCTACAGTTCGTGATTGATCTAAAAATTTTAATTTCAGATTTAATAATTAGATTATAAATTAGATCTAATCTAAGAAATAATCTAAGTATATATTAATAATCATGTAATAAACAACCTAGGCTCTGATACCAATTGAAGGAACCAGATCTAGGATTTCAGGGTTAGATCTTAAAACTTTTTCAAGATCAGGCAGCGGAAGACTAAAATAAATTAAAAATTATCTTATTAAAATTAGAGAATTTTTAGATCTAAGATCTTATTACATGATTATTACATAGTATTAAATTAGAAATTAAAATATAAAGAGCAAAAACTACATGTTGATCATATCAATATATTTTTATACTACATCTAATGTATGTAAAATATAATAGATCAGATCTACTACCTTGCAAGTTAGACGTTCTAACTTTGCTGATCCGAGCTTGAAGATGATGTTGCAAGATGCACATGCATCCAATCTCTAGGAGTCATCCACACGAGCTCACGAATCACGATCAGAAGTCCTGGTCCAGGAAATCAGCATAGTATGCTAGTACTGTGCTGATCCTTCTTCAATGGTCGATCAGATACTTTTTTCTTCTTGATTTAGACTCTTCCAAAGATGAAAAGTAAGAGAAGAAGTTTTAGATGTGAAACACTCTCAGAAAACTCACAGATAGAGGAAGAAAAGTGGTGAACTCAGCAACCCTAGAAGAAGATCCTCTTCTTCTTCTCTTTGCTCTAACCCAGATACTTAGTTTTGTGTCTATTATATCTCCCATGCCCCAACACTCTTTTTCTTTGATTTTCACATGCTCTAAAGGTATCTCAATGTTCTATAATCTACAAAATTTTTAAGAAGAAATTCATCTTAAATAATGAGATATGAAGAATCTTTGTCTAGGTCAAATACCTAGTCAAGGAAAATTCAAACAGGGCAAGACAAGGGGTGCCCAACTCATGGGCACCCCCTCTTTCTTTTTCTACCATGGACACCATCAAAGGGTGCACAATATGTGCCATAAAATCTATAAAAATATTAAAAAAAATCTGGGTAAAATCAGTACCATAAGGAAAGAGTTTTGGTTTTTTAAAATTCTATCTCATAGAATTTGAAATCCAAACTAATTCCTACTTTGACTTGGTCCACAATCACATTCCATGTAAAAGAGAAAGAGTGGAAAGCTTTGGGCATGCGTGAAGGTCTGGGAGAGAAGGTTTTATCATACAAAATAAGAGAGAGAGTGGGCATGGAGGGCTAAGGTGGCGCAAGGTGGAATCCTAGTCTTACTAGGATTCAATCTATGACTTGTTCAAATTTGATTTCTCAAACCAAATCAAATCAAAACCAAATCAATCTAATTAAAATAAGTCTTAACCTAATTAAGAATTTAATTTAATCAGATTAAATTAGATTTAAATCTGATTTAATTTTTTAATCGAATTAGAAATTAGGTTGACCCAAGTCCTAATTGAACTAGGATTAATTTTTTCTTGCACTTGGCTTATCCAATAAACCAATTGAACTTGATCCAATCAAGCTCAAACTAAATCTAATTAAATCATATTCAATTAGACTTAATATCAATCTATTGGCTTAATCAAATTAATCTAATTAGCAATCGAATTACTAATAGATCCTCCTGCAATACTTGCACTAGGTTAAATGTCAATCGTATTGATCGTTTAACCCTAGAATGATTCTTAATCATTGATCAACCATCCGATCGAATCATGAACTCTAATGTGTATGATCTTATAGGTCCAAACCTAAGTCGATAGCATAGAAATAAATTTTTATACCAATCAAAGTGACCATCTAGCAATGGTATCCGATGATCGGATAGGTCGAATGTGTAAAACAATATCATTAAAAATCCATGCGGATATAGTTTTCATATAATTCATCCCCTTGACCAAAATACTCATAGGATACCTCAAAGTTCAACTGTCAACTCTGATCAGATTGTCCACATTGTATTTCAAAATATCAAATCCATCTGATAGATTATCCTGGCCAAAGTTTTGCTAAATTGAAATACAGTGACTCATTCTTCTCCAACTCTTGGAGTGGTCAATCCCTCTTGATCACACTCCAACTTTGCAAGGACTTGACTATGCCCAAAAACCTTCCGTCACTAAATTAAAAATTCAGTTAGTCAGTACCAAAGCACAGTGGTTGCTTGCAAGTCACTGAGGCAATCTCAGGTCTAAGAGATATTTATACCTATATCCCATCAGAGATATTCTCGATAGCAGAATGCTCTGAAGTTGATCACGTTCAATGATGATGTACCCTTACATCTTACCTGTATGCATACCAGTATCTCCATACTCTTTGATTAAGAGGACAACCAACCTATATGGCCTACAGCGACCTATGCTCGATAGAAGCTGTCGTCCTTATTAACAGCCTATCATTTGATCGTGAACAATTTTAAGGACTAATTGATAAATCCTCTCTTTATCGAATCAAAATAGTCCTAAGGACTTCATCACAACAACAGAGTTCATTAGAAGATGAAAACTTATGATGAAAATATCAAAAATATATTTTATTTATTAATAAATTAATTACAATATAAGGTTGCTCAACCATCAACAGGTTGATGATTGATTTTTGGGATATATTTTTCAACACTAAGCATTCTGAGAAAGTAGGGCCAAAGACAGAAAAGTCATCAATAAAAATTTTTAAAAATCATTCAACCATATCCAAAAAAATGCTGATCATGCATCTCTGGAAGGTTGCCGGTGTATTACATAATCCAAAGGGCATACGTCTATAAGTGAAAGTTTCAAATAGACAAGTGAATGTAGTCTTTTTTCGATCCTCGGGGGCTATGGAGATTTGATTATAGTCAGAGTATCCATCGAGAAAATAGTAGAACTCTTATCTGGCTAATTTTTTTAACATTTGATCAATAAATGATAGTGGAAAGTGATCCTTTCTTGTTGCAGCATTCAGTTTTCTATAGTCTATATAGACTCTCCATCCCGTTTAGATCCTAGTT